>NC_135983.1:1144256-1444256 GCF_053455715.1 Rhinoraja longicauda | reverse complement strand
AAGGGATTGGACACTCTGGAGGCAGGAAACATGTTCCCAATGTTGGGGGAGTCCAGAACCAGGGGCCACAGTTTAAGAATAAGGGGTAGGCCATTTAGAACGGAGATGAGGAAAAGCTTTTTCACTCAGAGAGTTTGTAAATCTGTGGGATTTTCTGCCTCAGAAGGCAGTGGAGGCCAATTCTCTGGATGCTTTCAAGAGAGAGTTAGATAAAGCTCTTAATGATAGCGGAGTCAGGGGATAAGGGAAAAGGGCAGGAACGGGGTACTGATTGTGGATGATTAGCCATGATCACATTGAATGGCAGTGCTGGCTCAAAGGACCGAATGGCCTACTCCTGCACCTATTGTCTATTGTCTAATGTGTCTCCTATCCCTATAGACTAATAACCTAATTGTATCTATTAATCCTGGCCTTATAAGAAATCCATTTATTTAAACTCCTATGTTTCGGCAAAACCAAACAGGCTTGGTGATCATTTCGCTAAACACCTCTGCTCAGACCGCCTAGGCCTGCCTACGCAATCTCCCGGTTGCTAAATACTTTATCTCCCCCTCCCATTCTTTTCTCTCCTGGGCCTCCTCCACAATCAGAGTGAGGCCCAATGCAAATTGGAGGAACACCACCTCATATTTCGCTTGGGCAACTTACAACCCAGCGGTATGAATATTGATTTATCTAACTTCAAGTAACCGATGCTTTCCCTCTCTCTCCGTCACCCTAGTTCATCGACTAGTTTCACTGTCCTGATTAATTTTACTGATTGCATGCCTCGTTGTCACCTTCCCCTCAGCAAACAATGAACCATTCTACTTTTCCTTGATTAGCGTCTGCTTTGTCATTTTCACACTTCACCCTTCCATATCTCTATGTCTCCCTTACCCTGGACTCTCAGTCTGAAGAAGGATCTCGACCAAAAACATAACCCATTCCTTCTCTCCAGAGATGCTGTCTGTCCCGCTGAGTTATTCCAGCATTTTGTGTCAATCTTCTACTTAAATAACAAATTGGAATTACGAAGCTGGTATTTAATCAGATATGAAAATCCACCTAACCTTTCTCATTGTTAATTTGCTTCCAACTTTTACTGCATACACAGATGTGTCAATGGAAGATAATGCAACAAGTGAATCAGGTTGAGCATCGATTCTTAAATTCATTGAATCTCCTGGTTTATATTGATCAAAGTCAGCATTCAACTGAACCTGTAAAAATATAAAAAGAATGTATTCAAAATTCCTGCTAAAATTTCAGAACATTACAAGATCATTTATTAAGAAAACCAATATTATATTCATAATCTGTGCTATACCAATACACTAAAAATAAAGATTGAAACAATACAATACAGTGGGCGGTGGCTGCGTTCCTAGAAAATAACCTGCAAGATGATAATCGATAAGGTGGGGTAGATTCGTCATCTACATGTGTCAAGAAACAAGAGTTGTCAAAAATACATTTTATGTTTATTTATTCACTTTTATCACATAAAATCCAGTAAGAGTGAATTTCATTCCTTGTTTCAATTTTTTGGGCATGATGTATTAATTCTATATCGCGGAACTGATGTTACTCGAACGGCAGTAACGCAGGGATCGGCTGCATTCTGAAATAAATGTAGTCAGAGTGTTAAGTGTTAAGCATATACAAAAAAAGAATAGCTAGTAACCATAAATATTCCCTGAGGACTGGTTTCATCTGAAGGAATAGAATGGAGTATAAGAAAAAGCAATGCACATTCAGAAGGAAGACACTGTTAGAAATATGAGACTATTGTGTTAGGACACCTACGTCGGACTCCTATTTATTGGTTATAGCTCGACCTTCAACACTATAATCCCATCCAAATACACCAATAAAGCCCTGCACCTAGGTGTTAGCATCCACCTGTGTCACCGACAAAACATCAAACACTGAGCATCAAACAATACAGCACATGAACAGACCCTTTGGCCCACACTGTTTGTGCCAAACATGAAGCCGTTAAACTAATATATTATACTCAGTGTTCGATGCTTGGTTCTAATCCGGTGGCACAGGTGGATGCTAACACCTAGGTCCAGGGCTTTATTGGTCATGTGATCAGAGTAGAATTAGGCCATTCGGTCCATCAAGTCTACTCCGCCATTCAATCATGGCTGATCTATCTCTCCCTCCTAACCACATTCTCCTGCCTTCTCCCCATTACCTCTGACACCTGTATTAATCAAGAAATGATTAAGAATATCACCTGCCTGTACATGATCCATGTCCCTCTATTCACTGCACTTCCACAAACCTGTCTAAAAGCCTCTTTAACGCCACCATCATAACTGCCTCCACCAGCACCCATGGCAATGCGTTTCAGGCCCCCACTACTCTCAGTGTAAAAAACTTGCACGGCACATTTCCATTAAATTTCTCCCCTCTCACCTTATCGCTGTGCCGTCTGGTATTGGGCATTTCCATCCTGGGAAAAAGATTCTGACTGTCTACCCTTTCTATGCCTCTCATAATTTTATGCACTTCCATCAAGTCTCCCCTCAACTTCCGATGTTCCAGATAAAACAACCCAAGTTTACCAACCTTACCAAGGCTCCATCCTAGGCTCCATTCTCTTCTCTCTGTACATCAAGTCAAGTCAAGTCAAGTCAAGTCAAGTTTATTTGTCACATACACATACAAGACGTGCAGTGAAATGTAAGGTCACCCACAGTCCAGCAATAGAGCAATAAAAATAAACAATTTCACACACAATCACAACCAACACAAAACAAAAAACAAAAAAAAAGAAACATCCATCACAGTGAGTCTCCTCCAGTCACTCCTCACTGTGATGGAAGGCCAGAATGTCTTTTCTCTTCCCCTGCCATCTTCTCCCGCGGTCAGGCTGTTGAAGTTGCCACGTTCCAGGCCGGTGAAAGGTCCGCAGCGGGCCGACCCAAGCTCCGCGATTCGGGGCGGGCGAAGACGCTGCCGCTGCCGGAGCTCCCGATGTCGGCCCCCTCCAAGGGCAGGGGCTGCGAGCTTCCGATATCCATGCGGCCCGCGGCCGAAGAAGCCTCCGGAGCCCCCGAAGGCGAGTCGCAGCCGCTCCCGCAGCGCCACCACAGCCTCCGAAGGCAGCCAGCTCCGCAGATGGTAAGTCCGGTCCGCGGGCTCTGCGAACCAGAGCCCAGGTGGTCCCAGCTGGAGGCCGCCCACTCCAGGTGTTTGTCCAATGGTAGGCCTCAGCGGGAACGGAGACACCACCCAGAAAAAAAGTCGCGCCTCCGTTCCCTTCAGCCAAATCATTCAAAGGCACGGCATTTCTTTCCACTGCTATACTGATGACACACAGCTTTATCCCCCCCTGAAACCCAACAACCGGTCAAATTTAATCAGCCTCATGCACTGTCTTGAGGACATAAAATGTTGGATGGCACAGAACTTCCTTCAGTCAAACGAGAGCAAGTCTGAGGTCATCCTATTCGCCCCCCGACTCCATCAAAACGACAACAGGCAGCCTAGGAAGCCTATCCACCCTAATCAAACCTCATGTCAAAAACCTTGGTGTGATATTTGACTCTGCTTTTAAGTTTGACAAGCAAGTCAACTCTCGTAAAAGCCAGTTTCTTCCAGCTTCGCACCATAGCTAAAATGAATGAATGAATGAATGAATGAATGAATGAATGAATGAATGAATATAACTTTATTGTCATTCACACCTATACACCTGACGAGTGCTTATTTGGATGAAATTCCGTTGCATCTGGCCCACAATGTAACACCAAATAATAAAAATTGATTAAAAATAAATAAATAAATAAATAAATCACTCGCACATAAAATAATGGCGGTGGATTATTGGGAGTTCAAGAGTCTGATGGCTCAGGGGAAGAAGCTATTGCACAACCTGGCTGTTCTGCTCCATGTGCTGCAGTACCTTTGATCAGAGGGCAGCAGGGTGAACAGTCCATGATGGAGATGGGTGGGGTCTTTAATAATGTTATTGCCCTTGGTCAAACAGCGTTTGTGTGCAATGTCCTGGATGGAAGGAAGTGAAGTTCCGATGATTTTCTCAGCCATCCTCACCACTCTCTGCACGGACTTCCAGTCTGAGGCTTTGCAGTCCCCAGACCAGACAGAGATGCAGCTGGTCAGTATGCTCTCTACGGTGCCCCTGTAGAAAGTGGTGAGGACAGGATGGGGGAGGTGTGCTCTTCTCATCCAGCGCAGAAAGTGCAAATGCTACTGGGCTCTCTTGACTAGAGATGCAGTGTTTAGGGACCAGGTCAGGCTGTCTGTGGTCTGCACCCCCAGGGACTTAGTGCTGCTGAATACCTCCTTTGTTTTGTCGACATTCAGGACCAGATTGCTCGTGTTGCATCAGTCCACCAAATCATCCCTCCAAATCATCCAAAATCAAACCATTCCTCCAATTTGACGATCTAGAAAAAATCATCCACGCATTCATTTCCTCCCGCCTAGACTACTGCAACTCCCTATACACTGGGATCAGCCAATCATCCCTGTCCCTCCTGCAATTGGCCCAAAATGCCGCAGCGAGACTCCTGACGGGTACCCGTAAAAGGGACCACATCACCCCAATTCTGGCCTCTCTCCACTGGCTCCCATTATGGTATAGAATCGATTTCAAGCTCCTCCTATTTGCATACAAAGCCCTAAACAGGCTTGCCCCCCCCCGGATATCAAAAATCTTCTAACCCACCACTCAAACTCCAGGTCCCTCAGGTCGGCCGACTTGGGGCTACTGACTATCCCGCGGTCAAGGCTTAAGCTCAGGGGTGACTGCACTTTTGCAGTTGCAGCTCCTAGACTGTGGAACGGCTTCCCTTTCCCCATCAGAACTGCCCCCTCCATTGACTCCTTTAAGTCCAGGCTCAAAACCTACTTCTATTCCCTAGAGTTTGAGCCCCTCTGAGGGGGCGCTGTAAACTGGTTATGTCTGTGTTGCTAGGCTTGTGTGCTATTGTATGTTCTTTTTTAATACCTGTACTGATGTGCAGTACTTTGGTCAACATGGGTTGTGTTTAAATGTGCTATACAAATAAAATTAACTTGACTTGACTTGACTTTCCCTGTAGCTGAAACCCTCAGATCCAGGCAACATTCTGATAAACCTTCTCTGCACCCTCTCCAAAGCTTCCACATCTTTCCTGTAATGGGGTGACCAGAACTGAACACAATACTCTAAATGTGGCCTAACCAATGTCCAATTGAGCTGCATCATGACTTCCTGACTCATCCATCCAATGCCTCTTGCAATGAAGACAAGCATAGTATACGCCTTCTTTACCACCCTGTCTATTTGAGCTTCCAAGATGGCGCCCAACCCAGGCGACTATTTGAGTTCGAGCCACTGAAGCAGATCTACAATCACTAAATGACCACCTTCAGTGAGCTATGAACCTGGATTCCAAGATATCTCTGCACATCAATGCTGTTAAGGGTCTTGCCATTAACTGTATACTTTCCCTTACATACAACCTGCCAAAGTCCAACACCTCACACTTACTCAGGTTAAACTCCATCTGCCATAGCTGATCTATATCGCACCATATCTTCTGACAGCCTTTCTCACTGTCTATAACACCTCCAATTTTGGTGTCATCAGCAAACATACTCACCAACCCATCTACATTTACGTCTGGGTTAGTTATATATATCACAAACAGCAAATTTCACAGCACAGATCTCTGCAGAACTCGGCAGGCAGTGGCAAGTGGAGTGCCGCAAGGTTCGGTGTTGGGGCTGCATCTGTTTACCATATATATTAATGATTTGGATGAAGGAATTAGAAGTAGCACTAGCAAGTTTGCGGATGACACAAAGCTGGGTGGCAGTGTGAACTGCGAAGAGGATGTTAGGAGGTTGCAGGGTGACCTGGACAGGTTGAGTGAGTGGGCAGATACGTGGCAGATGCAGTATAATATAGATAAACGTAAGGTTATCCACTTTGGCGGCAAAAACAAGGAGGTCATATTATCTCAATGGTGTCAGGTTAGGTAAGGGGGAAGTGCAGCGAGACCTGGGTGTCCTTGTACACCAGTCACTGAAAGTTAGCGTGCAGGTGCAGCAGGCAGTGAAGAAAGCTAATGGCATGTTGGCCTTCATAACGAGAGGATTTCAGTATAGGAGTAAAGAGGTTCTTCTGCAGTTGTATAGGGCCCTGGTAAGACCACATCTGGAGTATTGTGTACAGTTTTGGTCTCCTAATTTGAAGAAGGACATCCTTGTAATTGAGGCAGTGCAGCGTAGGTTCACGAGATTGATCCCTGGGATTGAGGGACTGTCATATGAGGAAAGATTGAATAGACTAGGCTTGTATTCACTGGAGTCTAGAAAGATGAGAGGGGGTCTTATAGAGACATATAACTTTATAAAAGGACTGGACAAGCTAGATGCAGGAAAAATGTTCCCAATGTTGGGCCAGAACCAGGGGCCACAGTCTTAGAATAAAGGGGAGGCCATTTAAAACTGAGGTGAGAAGGAACTTTTTCACCCAGAGAGTTGTGAATTTGTGGAATTCTCTGCCACAGAGGGCTGTGGAGGCCAAATCACTGGATGGATTTAAGAGAGAGTTAGATAGAGCTCTAAGGGCTAGTGGAATCAAGGGATATGGGGAGAAGGCAGGCACGGGTTATTGATTGTGGATGATCAGCCATGATCACAATGAATGGCGGTGCTGGCTCGATGGGCCAAACGGCCTCCTCCTGCACCTATTTTCTATGTCTAGGTCTAACTGGTCACAAATCTCCAGCCAGAATATCACCAAGCTTATCAGCAAACTCGTGGGACTTGGTGTCATCATTCATTTCTGCAACTGGATCCTCGACTTCCTGACCAACAGACCCGAGTCAGAGAGAACAGGGGACAAATTATCCTCCACGATAATCCTCAACATGGGGGCTCCACAAGGCTGTGTTCTCAGCCCCCTTCTTTACTCCTTGTACACCCACGACTGTGCAGCCATGCACAAATCTGATTCCATTTTCAAATTCACAGACGGCACCAGCATTGTGGGCCGGATATCAAATAATGATGAGACGGAGTATAGGAAGAAGATTCAGAACCTGGTGTCCTGGTGTCAAGACAACAACCTTTCTCTCAATGTTAGCAAGACAAAGGAGATAGTGATCGGAGTTCAGGAAGTGAAGTGGGACAGGTACCCCAGTTTGCATTGATGGTGCCGAAGTAGAGATGGGTGAAAACTTCAAATTCCTCAGATTCAATATCACCAACTACTTCTCCTGGGACACCCATATTGAAGCAATGACGAAGAATGCACACTAACACCTCTACTTCCTCACAAGGCTTAGGAAGTTTGGCATGTCCCCTATAACTCTCACCAACTTCGACAGATGCACTATAGAAAGCAGTTTATCAGGATGGATCACAGCTTGGTTTGGGGACATTTCCATCCAAGACCGCAAGAAATTGCAGCAAATTGTGGATGCAGCCCAGACCATCACACAAACCAACCTACTTGTACCTCATTTACACCTCACGCTGCCTCGGCAAGGCCAACAGCATAATCAAGGCCTCTTCTCCCCATTTCCATCAGGCAAAAGGTATAGAAGTGTGAAAAAGCACACCATCAGATACAGGGACAGTTGCGACCCAGCTGTTATCAGGCAACTGAATCGTCCTGCCACAACCAGAGAGCAGTGCTGAACTACTATCTACCTCTTTGGTGACTCTCGAACTATCCTTGATCGGACTTTGCTGGCTTTACCTTGCACTAAATGTTATTCCCTTATCATGTATCTATACACTGTAAATGCATCTATTGTAATCATGTATTGTCTTTCTGCTGACTGGTTAGCACGCAACAAAAGTTTTTCACTGTATCTCGGTACACTTGACAATAAATTAAACTGAAACTGAGAATATCTACCTTCCACCACAATTCTCTGTTTTATTTGAATAAGCCAGTTCTGAATCCAAATTAGATCCCCAACTTTCTGACCCATTGACCATAATCAATGAGGATCAGTGACAATACATCCTGCACATTAATTCACCCCGCTGGTGCTCTGCAAGGATGCATTCTCAGCTCCCTACTCCACTCCCTATAGATACACAACCAAGTTCCAATCTAACTCCATCTTCAAGTTTGCAGTTGACACCACTGTGCTAGGTCAGATCTTGAACAATGAGGAGATGGAATACAGGAAGGAGATAGAGGGCTTAGTGAAATGGTGTCAGGACAACAACCTTTCCCTCAATGCCAGCAAGATGAAGGAGCTAGTTATCAACTTCAGGAAGCATGGTGGATACATGCCCAAATCAACATCAATGGTGTCGAAGTGGAAATGGTTGAGAACCGGTTTCCTGGGTGTAGGAGCCATTTATGCTTAATTCAGTTATTGTCATTGTGTTATGGCTATGTTTTAATATTTCTAGTTTATGTCTTTTTTGCCTGCTTGTGGGTGTGACTTAATGCGTAATGGGGAGTGTCTAGATGGGAGGAGGCTAGCGTGTCGACAGAGGTTGTGGGTCAGTTTAGAATCGGAGGATGGTGAGCATACAGTTCTTTACCGCACACACGCGCTCGTACCATAGCTATATTTGTAAGAACCATACGGTAATAACTGCAAGAATGCTACATATTGTTTGAAGAAGAAACAGTTGACAAAGTACAAAAACTGATGAATTACTCTATGATTTGTGCTACTTTAATAAAACTAATTAATGAAGAAAAGAAGTTTGGAAGATTCGTTTAGTCATATCAGGGTGCGACGTGTGCATAAGCTTTAACTACATTTCATCCCCGAGAAGTAATGGCTATCGAAGTGGGATTTCGAGATGGTATAGAAACTGCCATTACACTGGGCATAGATATTAGCAACAATATGACTTGGACTAACCACATTGAGACTACAGCCACAAAAGCAAACCAACGGGTGGCACAGTACACTCGATATCTCGGTACACAAATGTGCAATAATAAACCTAAACCTTAAGAAAAACCTATCATTCATAAAGTCTTGTGTTGTACATTTAATAACAATTATCATGATTTAAATGGCACACATTCTACCAGGACTAGAAACTTCATTGGAACCTACCTGTTGTCTGCTTATGCAGTTCTCTACCACCTCAAACCATATAGAATCAACAACCAGTTCAGCAGCATTTTCTCCAGTTACTATATAATATGCAATCAGACGTGCAGAAGGAATCATTTCCCTGGTGATGGGAATATTCAGGCTGAAAACCTGGTTGTGAAATGGACGGAATTTTGTTCCAAATGAAATTATTTTTCCTTTTGACACCACCTAGATTAACATGAAAATTCACAGTAAATAATATGATCTGAAATATATGAAAACACAATTACTGTGTGCAGATATTATAATCTTTGATATTATCAGAGCACAGATCTATAATATAATTTAGAGAAAAAAAAATTACAGCCAAATATGATGCAACCAAATTATTGTTTGGGTGACTCGTTCTGACACTGAATTTCCTTCTGAAGAAGGGTCTCGAACTGAAACTTCAACCATTCCTTCTATTCAGAGATGCTGCCTGTCCACTGAGTTACTCCAACATTTTGTGTCTATCTTTCCTTCCTTCATGCTGTTTATATTTTCAGTTAAATATAGATGGCAGGATTGAGAATGCACAGTGTTGTCATGGTGAAATTATTTTTCACCAGCAGAAGTAGGTCCTGCCAAAACAGTAAGCAGGAAATACTTGTTTATTAAATAGACTTCTTCAATATTATGTGCATAATTCTGCAATTGCATTCTGTGCAATTCATCATGTACATACATAGAAACATAGAAAATAGGTGCAGGAGGAGGCCATTTGGCCCTTCGAGCCCGCACCGCCATTCATTGTGATCATGGCTGATCATCTACAATCAGTAATCTGTGCCTGCCTTCTCCCCATATCCCTTGATTCCACTAGCCCCTAGAGCTCTATCTAACTACCTTTTAAATTCATCCAGTGAATTGGCCTCCACTGTCTTCTGTGGCAGAAAATTCCTCAAATTCACAACTCTCTGGGTAAAAAGGTTTCTTCTCTCCTCAGTTTTAAATGGCATCCCTTTTATTCTTAGACTGTGTCCCTTGGTTCTGGACTCCCCCAACATTGGGAACATTTTTCCTGCATCTAGCTTGTCCAGTCCTTTTATAATTTTATACGTCTTTATAAGATCCCCTCTCATCCTTCTAAACTCCAGTGAATACAAGCCTAGTCTTTCCAATCTTTCCTCATATGACAGTCCCGCCATCCCAGGGATTAACCTCGTGAACCTACGCTGCACTGCCTCAATAGCAAGGACGTCCTTCCTCAAATTAGGAGACCAAAACTGCACACAATACACCAGATGTGGTCTCACCAGGGCCCTATACAACTGTAGAAGGACTTCTTTGCTCCTGTACTCAAATCCTCTCGTTATGAAGGCCAACATGCCATTACCTTTCTTCACTGCCTGCTGTACCTGCACACTTACTTTCAGTGACTGGTGTACAAGGACACCAAGATCTCGTTACCTAACCTGACACCATTGAGATAATAATCTGCCTCCTTGTTTTTGCCGCCAAAGTGGATAACCTTACATTTATCTACATTATACTGTATCTGCCATGCATCTGCCCACACACTTAACCTGTCCAGGTCACCCTGCAACCTCCTAACATCCTCTTCGCAGTTCACACTGCCACCCTGCTTTGTGTCATCCACAAACTTGCTAATGTTACTTCTAATTCTATCATCCAAATAATTAATATATATTGTAATAGTTGCAACCCCAGCACCGAACCTTGCGGCACCCCACTCGCAACTGCCTGCCATCTCAGTTGAAAATCCTTGGGCTTTGGGCTATGAATGACCAGAATTGAAGAGACCACACATATCATGGCTGTTAATGAGTTGTTGAGCACACTCTCCTCCCACTCCAAATGTGTTCTCCCCATCCATCATGTATTTTCCACATGAGCTTTGCCTCCTGGTGTGTTTTTCTTTGCGAAATAGTGGAGTGACCTTCCATCCATAAACAACATGTTTGTGATTAATTAACTCTCTGAAGCTCTTGATCGCATCGCTTTCAATTTCTGGATCCATTACTTTCATCTATTCTCACTACCCTCTCCTCCAGAACAGCAAAGGATAGTTCCCATAATGTAGCAACAAAGAACTGCAGATGCTGATTTATATTAAAAATAGACACAAAGTGCTGTAGTAACTCAAAAGGTCAGGCAGCATCTGTGGAGAAAATGTCTGAAGAAGGGTCCCAACCCAAAATGGCCCTGTCTGTGCATACTGCAGGCTTCTGGACTATCTACCTTTAATATTAGCTCAGCTTTTCTTTTACTTTTCTTTTCTTCTCTCTCTGGAATGAGGGACATGTCTAGCCTGACCTGCTTGGAAAGCATTTTGCAACTCCCACATTATTTTGTCTAGTTTCTCACCCTCTAACTGCACCCCTTCACTCATTAACAAGATGCTTCCAGCTTAATCCCATAGTTTTATCTTGTAGACCCTCACCAGCCCTCCCTGCAGATTTACACATTTCTACACATCACCCCCCCCCCCTCCCACAGGACCTTGCCTCAACCTCCGTCCATTCCCCAGCCCTCCTCCGACCCCAACCCCCACCCTTGTCATGCCCCCCTCCTCTCTGAAAACCCACCATCCCCCTCGTCTCAACTCCGTGGCCCTCCTCTGACCCCAACCCCCACCCTTGCCGTGTCTTCACCATCCCCCCCTGACCTCCCCTTTTCTGATACGGAACGGTCTGCCTTCAACACAGCCCTCACCTTTGTTCCCCTCCACCCCCACCTCAGTGAGTTCCGGGTCCGCCACGACGTAGACATTTTCTTCCCTCGCCTCCGTGCCTTTTTCTATGGGAAGGAGTCCTCACCACCCAGTGATGATCCCTTCTCCCGTCTCCACCGGTCCCACTCCTCTTGGACATCCCCAGACGGCTTTCTACCCTCTCTAGACCTTTTTATTTCTAACTGCTGGCATGACATCAACCGTCTCAACTTTTCCATTCCCCTTACCTACTCTAACCTCAGAACATACAGCCCTCCGCTCAGTCTGCAGCAACCCTGACATGATAATCAAACCCGCCGACAAGGGAGGTGCCGTGGTAGTCCAGCTCTCAGACACCTCCTCCTACTTATCCTTGGACCTTGACCCCACAGATGAGCACATTATCTCACAGGCCATTTCTGATTTTTTCACTTTCGGCTGTCTGCCCTCCAAAGCCTCCAACTTTATCATACTCCAGCCCTGCACGGCCCGGTTTCACCTTCTCCCCAAAATCCATAAACACAACTGCCCTGGCAGACCCATTATTTCTGCCTGCTCCTGTCCCACTGAAATGATTTTCATGTACCTCGGCTCCATCCTATCCCCCCTGGTCCAATCTCTCCCGACCTGTGTCCAAGATGCCTCACACACCTTTCGTATCTGTAATGACTTCCATTTTCCAGGCCCCCACTCCCTCATCTTTATTTCAGTCACTCTACATCTCCATCCCCCACCAGGAAGACCTTAAAGCCCTCCGTTTCTTCCTCGACCGCAGAACCAGCCAATTTCCCTCCACTAACACTCTCCTCCAGCTAGCAGAGCTGGTTCTCACCGTTAACAACTTTTCTATGACTCCTCCCACTTCCTTTAAATCCAAGGCGGAGCTATGGGCACCCGCATGGGCCCCAGCTATACCTGCCTCTTTGTAGGGTATGTTGAACAATCCCTGTTCCAGGTGTACACTGGCCCTATCCCCAAATTCTATCTCTGTTACATTGATGACTGCATCAGTGCTACCTCCTGCACCCATGCAGAACTCATGGACTTCATTAACTTCACCACTAATTTCCATCCTGCATTCAAATTCATTTGGACCATCTCCGACATCTCCGTCCTCTTTCTTGATCTCAATGACTCCATCACAGGAGATAGACTATCGACTGACGTCTATTGCAAATCCACTGACTCCCACAACTATCTTGACCACACATCTTCCCACCCTGCTTCCTGCAAAGACTCTATCCCCTACTCCCAATTTATTTATCTGCACTGCATCTGCGCCCAAGATGAGGTGTTCCATACTACGTCATCTGAGATGTCCTCATTCTTTAGGGAATGGGGGTTCTCCTCTTCCATCATAGATGAGGTCCTCACACGTGTCTCCTCGGTACCCTGCAGCTCCACCCTTGCTCCCCCTCCCCTTAGTCGCAACAGGGACAGTCCCCCTAGTCCTGACCTTTCATCCCATCAGCCGGTGCATACAACATATAATCCTCCAACATTTTCGCCACCTCCAATGGGATCTCATCACTATTCACATCTTCCCATCTCCACCCATTTCCACCTTGCGTAAAGACCATTCCCTCTGCAACCCCCTGGTTAACTCATCCCTTCCCACCCAAACCACCCCCTCCCCAGGTTCCTTCTCCTGACACCTGTCCCTATACCTCCTCCGTCGACTCTGTCCAGGGACTCCGAGTCCTTTCAGGTGAGGCAGAGGTTCACTTACACCTCCTCCAGCCTCAACTACTGTATCCATGGTTCTAATTGTGGACTCTTATACATCGGCGAGACCAAATGTAGACTGGGCGATGTTTGATCTAAGTGGCACATCAAATACTGCATCTGTTCATAGCACGACTTTTATAGCTTTTATGTTGCCTGAATATTGATTCAAATATGGCAATGTGAACTGTTTCACAGAGCTTCATCAGAGGTGTAAAGGGCAGAACTACATTGCTTACATTTGGTGTTTGGCAACACTTGACAAATCTACAAACCAATATCAAATATTCCAAGATTTACTACATAAAAGCCATTCAAGCGAATCCATGTGAGATACCAATTATCAATATTAAACAATTTTTACCTGATAGTGGAAGTGTTTTATTTTATTGAAGTATGGACTACTTGCAATAAGGTTCACACTAAGATCTTGGTCAACATGGAACCTTTGGAAATCTGCCGCCCATACAATGTACAAGTAGCTTTTAGATTGTGATTGATAAGCTTTTGCTCTGAATGTCTTGGAGACAGGGTCTTCATCCTGAAGAGCGGTCCGAATCTACAAAAAGTG
The DNA here is from genome assembly GCF_053455715.1 of Rhinoraja longicauda. Lineage (NCBI taxonomy): Eukaryota > Metazoa > Chordata > Chondrichthyes > Rajiformes > Arhynchobatidae > Rhinoraja > Rhinoraja longicauda. The sequence continues at coordinate 1,430,209 of NC_135983.1, read as the reverse complement.
AAAGAAATTGGGCTTAAATACGTCTTTAAATGCATTTGAGCTAAATGGAGAATGCTGAATTAGCTTTCAACTCAATTCTGGGAACAGTATTCGATGAGCATAAAAATCTCGCAATATCATCTATCTGCACAATAAAAATCTACTGTCTGCACTGATGATAACAACTAGAAAACTTTGGAACATAGGACAGATTTAATTTTAAGTCCATGCATCTCACGGAAACAGTAGGTAGACTGTTAAAATGCTCTTAAGAGAGCGAGAATTCCTTTATCATCTCGATGTGTGGAAAAACATTGCCCTGTAGGTTATATCTTTTAAATTTGTGCGTCAGGGCACAATGATATCATTGGACAAAAAAATTAACCCAGGCTTCAATCCGTCTGCAGTCCGTCTGTCTTTTGTGTTTTTTGTTGGTTTTGTATGAATTGTAGTTTTAATATGGTGTAATGTTTGTATGTTATGTGTGTGTGTGGGGGGGGGAACAGGAACTGTAAAATTCTCTCTCCCAAACGGAGACGCGACCTTTGTTTCTGTGTCATGTCCCCGTTCCCATTGCGGCCTACCAGCGGCCATGCACCTGGGACCACCTGGGGCTCTGGTTTGCAGAGCCCGCTGCCCGGACTCACCACCTGCGGCGCTGGCTGCCTGCGGATGCTGCGGGAGCGGCTGCAACTCGTCTCCGGAGGCTCCGGCGCGGGCCGCGTGGACGTCGGAAGCCCGCAGGCCCCTGGATGGGGGCCGACATCGGGAGCACCGGCAGCGGCAGAGGCAGCGTGTTCGCCCGCCCCGAATCGCGGGGCTTGGGTCGGCCCGCCGCGGACCTTTCACCGTCCGGCGCGGCCTGGAATAGGCCGTGGGATTTTCACCGCCCAGCGGGGGCTTCAATGTCGGGAGCCCCGACCGCCCCGACGTGGCAACTCCAACAGCCTGACCGCAGGACAAGACGGCAGGGGAAGAGAGAAAGACATTGTGGCCTTCCATCACAGTGAGGAGGTGACTGGAGGAGACTCACTGTGATGGATGTTTCTTTTTGTTTGGTGTTAGTTTGTGATTGTATGTGTTATTGCATTTTTATTGATTATTCTTATTGGTCTTATTGTTCAACTGCGGGTAATGTTTCATTTCATTACACATTTATGTGTATGTGACAAATAAACAACTATTGACTATTGACTATTGAAAAGTATATTTTAAAAATTATTTATGCGCAATACGTCAGCGTGTACTGCGAATCAACCAGATTAATGGGTCTGGAGTCACATATGAGTAACAATTGATAAAAAGGGCAGAAAGGGTTAGATTGCATGGGATGCAAGGAGAGATGGCTGAATGGACAGCAAATTGGCTCCATGGAAGGAAACAGAGGGTGATGGTGGAAGGTTGCTTCTCGGACTGGAGGCCTGTGACTAGTGGTGTGCCTCAGGGTTCGGTGCTGGACCCGTTACTGTAATGACTTGGATGAGAGCATACATGGCAAGATTAGCAAGTTTGCTGATGATACAAAAGTGGGTGGTTTTGCAGATAGTGAAGATGGTTGTGAAAAATTGCAGCAGGATCTTGATCGATTGGCCAGGTAGGCTGAGGAATGGTTGATGGAATTTAATACAGCAAAATATGAGATGTTGCATTTTGGGAAGTCTAACATGGGCAGGACCTACACAGTGAATGGTAGTCCTCTGGGGAGTGTTGTAGAGCAGGGGGATCTAGGAGTGCAGGTGCCTGGTTCCTTGAAGGTTGAGACGCAGGTATTTGAGGTGGTCAAAAAGGCTTTTGGCATTTTGGCTTTCATCAGTCAGAGTATTGAGTATAGAAGTTGGGAGGTCATGTTGCAGTTGTATAAGACGTTGGTGAGATCACATTTATATTGTGTTCAGTTCTGGGCACCATATTATAAGAAAGATGTTGTCAAACTGGAAAGGGTAGAGAGAAGATTTACGAGAATGGTGCCAAGCCTATAGGGTCTGAGCTATAGGGAGAGGTTGAGTGGGCTGGGACTCTATTCCCTGGAGCACAGGAGGATGAGGGGTGATCTTATAGAGGTGTATAAAATCATGAGATGAATAGATCGGGCAGATGCATCTGGTCTCTTGCCCAGAATAGGTGAATCGAGGAACGGAAGACAGAGGTTAAAGGTGAAGGGGAATAGATTTAATAAGAATCTGAGGGGTAACATTTTCACACAAAGGGTGGAGTGTGTATGGAACAGGTTGCCAGAGGAGGTAGATGAGTCTGGAACTATCCCAACATTTAAGAAACCGTTGGACAGGTACATAGATTGGACAGATTTGGAGAGATATGGACCAAATGTGGGCAGGTGGGACTAATGTAGCTGGGACATGTTGCCCGGTGTGGGCAAGTTGAGCCAAAGGGCCTTTTTCTACACTGCATGACTCTATTTAATTACTATAGATTACTGCACCAGTTTGAAATTAGAACCAAGTTATGCAATCAAAGTGTGTGGCTATCTAGTCAGATTGACACGTCTTGCGTTACAATAATGTTCATTTAGCCTTTCAAATCAAATTCACATTTTAGCAACGTCCTTTGTTATCCAATGCTCATCTCAGACACAACACACAGAACATTCACTGAGCCATGCCATGGTAAGACATGAGCTCATTGCTAAAACCCTGCTTATTGCCCTTCCCACAAGTTACTGCCCTTTCCACGCGAATGAAAGAAATGAAGGCTGATTACCCTAAACTACACTCACAAACATTCTGATTATCAAAACAAGTACATTTGTGGAGACTACCATATTCCACGTTGGGACTCAAAAATGGGAACAAATTGGGAACCAAATATGGGAAATTCTTTTTAAAATGATGCACATAAATATTAAAACATTGTCAGTGTAAAATAAGATCAATGGTTCGATTAAGATTTAATGACATCGGTCATGTTCCACAACCCATTGTTTCTTATCCTGCATTGTTAATTATAAAATGTTATAGTTGAACATGCCAGTAATTGTCAGAAACTTTGTTTTACAAAATGATTCTACCTTCTGGATTAAAAAAGTGACTTTCAGTGTTGCAGCAAATGTGTCATATCACCTTTACTAATCAAATCCCTGTGCCACAGACTGCAAATTATGCTGAACTGTCTTGATTGGTATCTCGAGTTTTCATCTACTGACCGTAAATTCTAATTCTTGAATATCTCCTGGAACAGGGATGCTGAACAATACTGTTCCATCGCCTCTTCCTGTCTGCATCCGTGTCATGGAATCTTGGAGAATCACTTCTTCTCTTTGACCATCATCAAAAACTGCATAGGCTGAAAATTCAACCATAATTCCTCCAACTGGATTTCCTAAAATGTCTTTTACTTGGACCTGTTAAAAAAGTTAAGATGAGATGAAATAAAATCCAATATATAATAAACTGAATTCCCATAGAAATGTGGGATTCAATATACTGCATCCACAAGAACAGAGGAAATTGAAGCAGGAATAATAAAATTTGGCTCATATCCCGACTCAACCATGACCAAAGTAAAGATAATGCTTAATCTTTTAACTCAGCTCCACTTTCTTGCACATTCCTTATCCCTTGATTCACTTGCTCTTTGACAATCTATCAATCCTTGACTTGAATATACTCTACTGAGCCCCCGGGTTTCACGTTGTCGACCTCCCCATGGTGAGCCCTGTCAACTGACCCCAGTCAGGCGAACGACAACAAACAGACAGCAGAAGCAGGGAAAACAGCTTGCAGCCCAAATGCATCCTGTCACTGCAGCTTGGCGCCAACCCGGAGCATGCGCCCTTCTTAGGGCGGGCACCTACGGATGTGGAATCAGATGGCATCACCCTGCTGCAGCTGAATGTGGAAGGCCTCCCCAAGGCAAAGACCACCATCATTGAACATCTGCTACAGACCCACAAAGTCACTGCAATCCTGCTCCAAAAGTGACAGCTCCCATCTGAAGATCCCTGGTTATACCCTGGCCGCCTACACCCAGAGCGACACCCACGGGATTGCCACTTTCGTAAGGAACACTGCAAAATGGAAAGCGATTGCAACGTCCCCTCCTGACTCCGATGTGGAGTGTGTGGCAACGCAAGTGGAAGGTGTCACTGTCATCAATGTGTACAAGCCACCTTCTACCAGGCTTCACAAAGACTCCATCCCCGCCTTTGGTTGGCCCTGCATGTATGCTGGACCCTTTAATTGCCACAGCACCACCTGGGGTTACCGTTCAACTAACCCAGATGGTGCTGCACTAGAAGACTGGGCCTCAGCTACTGGCGTTCAACTCCTGTACGATCCAAAACAACCGGACAGCTTCCGCTCTGGCAGGTGGAACACCACTACCAACCTGACTTGGCTTTTGCAAACCTGAATGGACCATCCCCACACTGTACCACCCTGGATCACTTCCCGAAATCACAACATCGTCCATCTCTGATTATCCCGGACAACCCCATCGAGCCGGTCCCAACCAAACCTGCGCAAAGGTGGAATTTCCGCAAGGCCAGGTGGGACCAGTTCACAAGTCTGGTGGACCTCTGGATCGACAGCCTTTCCACCCCTACCAACCTGGACAATGCCTACTCAGCCCTCTGCAAACTCCTCATCCCCACCCCCACCCCCACCCCCCCTGGCCTGGCTCCGTGAGTTTTACTCCTCTTGCCTCATTGATCAGTCCATTCCGAAGATCTGGCGGAAAGCCACCGTCATTGCGCTACCAAAACCAAACAAGCCTGCGGACGACCCAAGGAACTATCGGCCTATTTCACTCCTCTGTGTCCCGTACAAAACTCCTCAAACGGCTTCTCCTGGCCCGGCTCGATCCAATCGTTGACCCTCAACAACCCGCTGAACAAGCCGGATTTCGGCATGGACGCTGCACCACCCACCAAATAGTCAAGCTGACCAATGACATCGAAGACAGTTTCGAAAAGGGTGACAAGGCGGCCATCACACTGGTGGATCTCACCATCACCTATGATACAGTGTGGCACCAGGGCCTGATCTAGTGGGCCCCACCGCCACCTATGATAATGTGTGGCACCAGGGCCTGATCTAGTGGGCCTCACCGCCACCTATGATAATGTGTGGCACCAGGGCCTGATCTTGAAGCTCCTCCGCACCATCCCTGACCGTCATTCAGTGCGGTTCCTTGCCAACATCCTTGCCAACCGCAGATTTGTACTCAAGATCAGCGACGGACAATCTAGCCGACTGCGACGCCTAAGAAACGGAGTCCCCTAAGGCTCGGTACTGGCCCCCATGCTCTTCAATCTCTATATCAGCGATCTGCCACGCACGACCTCGTGCCAGTATGGATACGCAGATAACTTGGCCCTACTGCACTCGGACAGGAGTTGGTCAAATGTGGAGGATGTGCTCTCGGCGGATATGGAACTTGTCGCGGGCTACCTTAAGACTTGGAGACTAAAACTGAGTATGGCAAAAATCACCACCACGGCCTTTCACCTGAATAACAAGGAAGCTCAACGCCAGCTAGCCGTCACCCTCAATGGGTCACCCCTACCCTACAACCCATTTCCTACATACCTCGGGGTGAAACTAGATCGGCAGCTGACCTACAAGCAGCACCTTGAAGCTCTCTGTGCTAAAGTCTCGGCACGGAACAACCTCCTGCGTTGCTTGGCCGGATCGTCATGGGGCGCCAGGACATCTACTCTTCGAACCAGTGCTCTTGCACTCGTGTACAGCGCCGCTGAGTACGCCACCCCAGCATGGGATATTAACGATTTGGAAGAGGGAATTAGAAGCAACACCAGCAAGTTTGCGGATGACACAAAGTTGGGTGGCAGTGTAAACTGTGAAGAGGATGTTAGGAGGTTGCAGGGTGACCTGGACAGAGTGGCAGATGCGTGGCAGATGCAGTATTTTATAGATAAATGTGAGGTTATCCACTTTAGCGGCAGAACCAAGGAGGCAGATTATTATCTCAATGGAGTTAGATTAGGTAAGGGGGAGGTGCAGCGAGACCTGGGTGTCCTTGTACACCAGTCACTGAAATTTGACGTGCAGGTACAGCAGGCAGTGAAGAAAGCTAATGGCATGTTGGCCTTCATAATAAGAGGATTTTAGTATAGGAGTAAAGAGGTTCTTCGGCAGTTGTATAGAGCCCTGGTAAGACCACATCTGGAGTATCGTGTACAGTTTTGGTCTCCTAATTTGAGGAAGGTCATCCTTGTAATTGAGGCAGTGTAGCGTAGGTTCATGAGATTGATCCCAGGGATGGTGGGACTGACATATGTGGAAAGATTGAAAAGACTAGGCTTGTATTCACTGGAGTTTAGAAGGATGAGAGGGGATCTTATAGAAACATATAAAATTATAAAAGGACTGGACAAGCTAGATGCAGGAAAAATGTTCCCAATGTTGGGCCAGTCCAGAACCAGGGGCCACAGTCTTAGAATAAAGGGGAGGCCATTTAAAACTGAGGTGAGAAAAAACCTTTTCACCCAGAGAGTTATGAATTTGTGGAATTCTCTGCCACAGAGGGCAGTGGAAGCCAAATCACTGGATGGATTTAAGAGAGAGTTAGAGAGAGTTCTAGGGGCTAGTGGAATCAAGGGATATGGGGAGAAGGCAGGCATGCGGTATTGATTGGGGATGATCAGCCATAATCGCAATGAATGGCGGTGCTGGCTCGAATGTTTCTATGTTTCTATGTTTCTATGTATCGCACCCGCCAAGCTTCGCAGAAAGTTCTTCACTCATAGGCTGGTGTGCAAGGCCCCATCAGACGCCAAACATCCTTTGCACCGCCTCGCCCAGGATTCACAGTAACTGGGACCTCAACGCCTGTCATCTCGTCACCCTTTCTCCCGTCATGCAGCGACCCTCTGTGGCTCCGGTTTCAACATACCAGGAGCATAGAGAACCAGCTGAGAAAAGACTTTGCGACCTCCTCAATTCACCATCGCACCTAACACCACAGTCCCACCCGGCTCGGACATGCCCCGCAAAGAGTGGGTCGCCCTGAACCGGCTCCGCACAGGGGTCGGCCGGTTCAATGCCAACATGCATCGTTGGGGGTTGCGTTCATCAGCAGCCTGTGTGTGTGGAGCAGACCAGCAAACAGCGCAGCACGGCATGTCCGACTGCACTGTCCTCCGTCCCCCTGGTGGAGGGGTAGACCTCACGGCCGACAACAGCACATTGCACTGGCTACAGCGCCTGGAGGGCGTTACATAATTTCTGCTGCCTCAAACGCAAGAAGAAGAAGAAGAAGAAGAAGAAGAAGACATGCTGAGTCCCCACAGCCTGTTTGGGAAGAAAATTATAAAGAGTCGTTACCTGTAGATGGGGACATTTTTTCACATCTCAATCCATAATGGCCAACTCCTTATTTTAATACAGTGCCCTTTGGTTCTAGATACTCCTGCCAAGAGAAATCTTTACCCCACAACTATCTTTCAACTCTCGAAGAATTCTGTACATTCCAATGCGATCATCTCTCATTCTGCTGAATTCCAGAATATAGACTCGGTCTGCTTAACTGCTCCTCGTATAGCACACCCAATAACCTAGTTATCAAGCTGGTGAACTTTCATTGAAAACAATATTATTTTGCTGTTCTGATCAAAAGTTACAGTTTTGCTACAGTAGAAAGTTGGCTCAACGACAGAACAACTGAGTTAAAGGGAAGCTTTATAGATTATAGATGAGGCTCTCACTAGGGTCTCTTCTACATCCCGCAGCTCCGCTCTTGCTCCCCATCCCCACACTCGCAACAAGGACAGGATCCCCCTCGTTCTCACCTTCCACCCCACCAGCCAGCGGATCCAACATATTATCCACCAACATTTCCGTCACCTACAACAGGACCCCACCACTGGCCATATCTTCCCATCCCCTCCCCTCTCTGCGTTCCGCAGAGACCGTTCCCTCCGCAACTCCCTGGTCCACTCGTCCCTTCCTACCCAAACCACCCTAACCCCGGGCACTTTCCCTTGCAACCGCACGAGATGCAACACCTGTCCCTTTACCTCCCCCCTCAACTCCATCAAAGGACCCAAACATTCTTTCCAGGTGAGACAGAGGTTCACCTGCACCTCCTCCAACCTCATCTATTGCATCCGCTGCTCTAGATGTCAACTTATCTATATCGGCGAAACCAAGCGCAGGCTCGGCGATCGCTTCGCTGAACACCTGCGCTCGGTCCGCATTAACGCAACTGATCTCCCGGTGGCCCAGCACTTTAACTCCCCCTCCCATTCCCAGTCTGACCTCTCTGTCATGGGCCTCCTCCAGTGCCATGGTGAGGCCCGCCGGAAGTTGGAGGAGCAGCACCTCATATTTCGCCTGGGCAGTTTGCGGCCCGGTGGTATGAACGTCGACTTCTCCAACTTCAGATAGCTCCTCTGTCCCTCCCTTCCCCTCCTCCTTCCCAGATCTCCCTCTATCTTCCTGTCTCCACCTATATCCTTCCTTTGTCCCACCCCCGACATCAGTCTGAAGAAGGGTCTCGACCCGAAACGTCACCCATTCCTTCTCTCCCGAGATGCTGCCTGACCTGCTGAGTTACTCCAGCATTTTGTGAATAAATCGATTTGTACCAGCATCTGCAGTTATTTTCTTATACTATGAGTTAAAGGGAAGGTTTAACTCTCCTATCGGCATTGCTTTTGCAAAATGCTGTAAGCAAAGTCAAGTAGCAAGGGTCACAAACGCTTGACAAACATACGTTAATGTTCATAAGTGATAGGAGCAGAATTAGGCCATTCGGCCCATCAAGTCTACTCCATGGTTCATCTATCTTTCCCTCTATACCCCATTCTCCTCCCCGTAACCCCTGACACCCATACTAATCAAGAATCTACCTAAATTAAAAATGCCCATTGACTTGGCCTCCGCAGCCTTCTGTGGCAATGAATTCCATAGATTCACCACCCTCTCACTAAAGAAATTCCTCCTCATCTCCTTCCTAAAGGAACTTCCTTTAATTCTGAGGCTATGACTGGTCCTAGACTCTCCCACTAGTGGAAATATCCTCTCCACATCCACTCTATCCAAGCCTTTCATTATTTTGTAAGTATTTACTTCCATTCAATTCAATTGGGGAAATCAGAAAGGCTTTACATCTCCAAACTTTCCTTTGCATTCTGTGTCCAATGATATGTAACACTTAGATGCTATAGAGGATGTCTACCTACATGATAGTTATCCAATTCAGTGCCATAGCTAGTGAATCCTATGAGCGCATGGAAGAAAATCTGGTAAATACTGATACCTTCTATTTAGTTTTATTATTGTCTCTATCTTTCCAAGTTTAATTTCATTTTATTTCTATTGCATGAATTATTTTGAAAAGAATAACTCTGTTGTCAATTGGAAGAATCAGCCATTACCAATGAATAGTTAAGATAATATATATGAAAAAGCAAAAAGTCCCAACACCATAACTTCAGATACCAGGTTATATCTTATATATATTATATAATAGACCAGGTTGGGTCCAAACCTCTCCTGCATTGGTGCAGCACCCTCTCCTCCCCCTCCCCCCATTCCCCCCTCCCCCCCATCCCCCCTCCCCCCCTCTCCTCCCTTCTCCCCCCTCCCCTACCCCCCACTCCAGTCCCCGCAACACCCCTTATACTCCCTCCCCCCTCCCTCCCTCCCTCCCTCCCCCTCCCTCCCTAGGAGATAGATTTAAACTTTAAAATGTGAATAACTTTTAAAATATAACACCGATTTCAATGAAACTTCTTCCATGAGCACCAAAGAGACGACGGTGAGTAAGGTGGGCCTGAAATTGTCATGCTAGATAATCTTAATGTGAGTAACATGAAAAAATGGGTGTTTTACAGGTTATCATGAGTCATCAGGTTTGTTTTACCATGAATTGTGGATTAGGCTTAGCATTCTTGGAGCAGATCAAGTAAAGTTAAAGATGGAACTATAAGGGTCGCACATAGAAACATCAAAAATAGGTACAGGAGTAGGCCATTCGGCCCTTCGAGCCATTAAATATGATCATGGCTGATCATCCAAAATCAGTATCCCGTTCTGGCTTTTTCCCTATATCCCTTGGTTCCCTTAGCCCTAAGTTGCATGGTACATATTAGCCCTAAGTTGCATGGTACATATTAGCCCTAAGTTGCATGGTACATATTAGCCCTAAGTTGCATGGTACATATTAGCCCTAAGTTGCATGGTACATATTAGCCCTAAGTTGCATGGTACATATTAGCCCTAAGTTGCATGGTACATATTAGCCCTAAGTTGCATGGTACATATTAGCCCTAAGTTGCATGGTACATATTAGCCCTAAGTTGCATGGCACATATTAGCCCTAAGTTGCATGGTACATATTAGCCCTAAGTTGCATGGTACATATTAGCCCTAAGTTGCATGGTACATATTAGCCCTAAGTTGCATGGCACATATTAGCCCTAAGTTGCATGGTACATAATGTGATAACACCATCAAACTTACCATCCAGCATTTTTTAAGATAATAGTTTTTATGGATTAAAATTTTTATATATAAACATGAGCTTCGGTGTTAAAATGAAGTTATGAAAATGATCTCAAAATGACTCATCTAGCACAGCAACAAGCCCATAAGCCTATAGAGTCCACACTGACCATCAAGCACCCATTTATACTAACCCTACCCTAATCCCATATTTAATTCTCCCTACATTCCCACCAACTCTCCCTGCCCAGATTCTACTAATCTTATGCACACACTGGGGGCAATTTGTAGAGGCCATCTAATCTTTAATTAAAAAAATCCGTATCGTTTCTCCATTGTGGCCTAACATCACGGAGTTGGCGGCCTTTCCTGGAGACCGTCCCGGTGCTTCATGCCGCGGGCGCGGCGCGGACTTTAATATCGTGGAGCTGCGATCCTCTGCCGAGGATTGACTGTGGAGAGCGCCAACCGTAGGGCCTGTGAACTCTAACATCGTGAAGCCCGCGGTCTCTGGTAAGAAGAGGCCAACTATTTTATGTGGCTGTGTGTCTTGTTGCTTTTTACTTGGTATGGCTATATGGTCACTCAAATTTCACTGTACCTTAATTGGTACATGTGACAATAAATTGATCTTGAAATCTTGAAATCTAACAAGCTGCAGGCTTTTTGGTTGGAAGGAGACTCGAGCATCTGTAGAAATCACGGAGTGACAGGGAACTTGCAGATTCCTGAGTGAATAGAGGGAGCCAGGAAAAGAAGGTTTAAAAGCAGGACCTCAAAGGTAGTAACCTCCAGATTGCTCCCGGAGCAATATGCCAGTGAGTGTAAGAACAGAACAATAGGACGGGTGTTGCTGGCTGAGGAGTTGGTGCAAGTGGTATGGATTCTGGATCATTTTTGGACCATTGGGCCCTCTCCTGGGGCAGAGGTGTCCAGTAAAAGTACAAGACAGATAGGTTGCAGCCGGAGGGAAGTTTTCTAGTGCTACACGGGAGGGTTTTAACTAGATTGGCAGGGTGACGGGATCCAATGCAGGTGGGAGGCTGGAAGTTGGTACAGAGGTCATGAAAGCAAGTTCAGTAAACAGGATAGGCAGGAGCACAGCAGGTAATGAGGCAGGACTGTTGGTTCAAGTTGCATTTGTTTCAATGTGAAAGGCCTGACAGCTAAGGCGGATGAACTCAGGGTATGTGCAATGGTCAGGGCATGAATGTGCTGATTATCCTTAATCAGCTGTTGTTTATTTAAATGCATGTCTATATTAACCCTCAGAATACTTTCTATTCACATTCCGATCACACATATTAGACTCACTGATAGTTGACCTTTCCTTGCAGCCCTTCTTACATAGAGGCACAACATTTGCCAACCTCAAGTCTTCTGGCATTTCACCCATATTTAATGATGGCTCATATATCTCATCCAGGACATCTGAAATTTCTCTAGTTTCCCAGTGTCCTTAGATATATTTGATCAGGCCGGGAGATTTGTCGCCATTCATAGACATCAGGACGTTCGGCACCTCCTCAAACACAATACGTACTGTTCTCAAGACACCTCCATCAATTGCCCCAAGGTCCTTGGTCTTCATGTCTTTCTCCACGGTTAAAACAGAGGAGAAATACTCATTGAGGACCTTGCCCATCTCCTGCAGCTCCACACAGGGATGACATCTTTGATTGCTGAGAGGTACTATTCTCCCTCTGGTTAGCCACTCACTTTAATGTACCTATAAAATCTCTTTGGATTATCCTTCATATTGTAGCGGACACGGAGCTGTCCGTCAAAGAATGAGGCAGCACATGAAGTTCGTCCAACACCACTTTAATTCACTACACCACCCCTCTCTCTCCTCTCTCTCCCCTCTCTGCCGCACGCCAACTGCCCATACACCTCGCCATACTCCCCCGGGGCACCTCGTGACCTCTCCTGAGCCGAAGGTTATGTATTGCATGTGGTTCATGAAGGTTATGTACTGCATGTGGTTCATGAAGGATATGTACTGCGTTACATGACACCCCCGAGAACTAGAGGAGTCAAAACAGACGGGCAGCCGAGCGAGGCAGCCAGACCTTGTACATACCGCCCGCACAAAAGGGGTCTGCCTTGTAAGGACAAATTAGGTTGGACCTGAGACCGCGGATGCCATACGTCCGTATGGGGCTGCCATTAAAAGCGGTCAACGAGGGCCCTTATTTACCAGCACACGTGTCCATCCCAGACGGGGGCACGACGCTGACTTCGGCCCCTGTATCCATGAGAAATCTTTGGCCCAAACACCGGTTCCAGGCATATAGGCGGTGAACCTTGTCGACCGCCGTGGTGATCACCAGCGGCCAGCCCTACCGTTTCCCGGAAACGTACAAGGCGGGCAGCATTGGCGGGCCACCGAGCCCCAGCGCTGATGGTAGAAACACCATGCCCCTTTACCGGCTTCTCCAGCAGGCTCAGAGGGGTCCGCGGAGCCCCTGGTGGGCGTGGAGCTAGGACGCTGTGCCTTACAGAGCACTGTGGGCACCCGATCCAGCGCGCCCACTTCCTGCCGCCTGGCCATCCACAGCTCATTGGCACGCTCCACTAGAGCCAGAGGGTCTTAGCGAATATCATCTGGAAGCTGCTGCAAAAAGGCATATTCAAATACCATGCAGGGCTGGTGGCCATCCATGAGCAAGAGCATCTCACTCATTAGGACCGAGGGCTTCCAGTCGCCAAGCCCGCCCATGTTGAAAATACGGGCCGCTTGATCCAGACGACTGAGGCCGAAAGTACTGAGCAGCAGCGCCTTGAGGCCCCCATATTTCCCAGCCGCCGGTGGATTCTGCAGGTAAGGAAGTACCTGACCAACCATCTCTTGGTCGAGTGCGCTGACCACGTATTAGTAGCGGGTCTCGTCAGTCATGACCCCATGAAGATCAAACTACGCCTCAGCCTGTTGAAACCATACCCGCGGCTGTGCGGTCCAGAAAGTCGGCAGCTTCAGGGCGGCTGCGTTGAGTTGGGCCTGGTCGGCGGTGACGATGGTCGCTGGTGGTGTGCATTTTGATCCTCCAAAATCTCTATTTTGGACGTCGGCTGGTCACCAGATGTAGCGGACACAGAGCTGCCCATCAAAGAATGAGGCAGCACATGAAGTTTGTCCAACACCACTTTAATTCACTACACCACTCCTATCTCTCCCCTCTCCCCTCTCTGCCGCGCGCCAGCTCCCATACTCCCCTGGGGCACCTGGTAACCTCTCCCGAGCCGAAGGTTATGTGCTGCGTGTGGTTCACCACCATGGGCCGCTGCAATATCATCTGCCATAGCCCACCTGCCTCACCCTTCACTTTAGCAGGAACATGCCTGCCCTGAACTCTCATCAGCCCACATTCAAAAACATCCCACTTTCCGGACGTTTCTTTTACTGTAAACAGCCTGCTCCAATTAACTGGAGTGAATTCCAGTCTAATATCATCAACAGTGGCCTTGCCCCAATGTAGAATTTTAACCTGGAATACTGTTATATATGGAATACATGTTACAGAAACATGGCTAACAAGGGACAGGACTGGCATCTTCATGTTCCAAGGTACTTTCGTGTCCTTGTTCTATGTCTGTATAAAACTTGAGAGTCTTCAAGGTACAACAGAAATCTTTATTACATTAACTCAATGCTGGCTGCAAGACAACTAAAATGGCTGCAACCCCACAATCTGAATGCACACTCCACACTGTGTACAGCCAAGATAACTATGTACAAAACATTTCCCTTTGTCCTGTACAGCGCCACCTGCTGCATGGGAGGAGCAACGGGTCCTCCCACTCCACACAGTCCATCAAACATCACACTCCCCCTTTCCAGTTTGAACGTCTCTATTCCTGAATGAGTCGCCTTGGGGGAATACCACAATTGCAACGTGTCGATCGACGAAGGAGCACAGGCAGATCGGCGTGGAGTTCGTCTGGTGGAACTTCGTCAAGCCAGGGGAGGGGCAAATCAGGCACTCCAGTGTCCACATGATTCGGCACCGGGGTGTCCGACTGCTTGGTTCTGGTCAGGTTCTGCGCAGTCTTCGCTGGAGGAACACGGCTTCTTAATTGGCCATCATGCTGTCGGCACTGTCCTTCTTGTCCTTGGACGGTGGACATTTTGGTTCCAATGTGAACCATGATCCTGCCAGTGCACCATTTGTTTCACTTGGTCGTATAATTGCGGTAATATACATAGTCGCCAATATCGAATTTGGACTTGTTCGACTTCGTTGGCTGAGTGCGCGCCGTGTAAGAGTTACGGCTCGGATTCAACACTGATAGGGGAGAGCGCGCTTGATGTCCGAGCATCATCTCCGCTGGAGTTCGAACGGGAATGCAGTTTGGAACGGTTCGATACTGCTGTAAGAAATCGCGCAATGCCCATTGTTTCGATTTCTTTTCAATTTCTACAGCACGTTTCATGGCTTGCTTGAAAACGCCGACGAGCCGCACTGCCTCACCATTTGAGGGTGGATGAAAAGGTGCTGATGTCAGATGCACGATTGAGTGATGTTTGCACCAGTCACTGAACATTTGCGAGGCAAATTGAGGTCCATTGTTGCTTACAGTTGTTAAGGGTAATCCCCAAACACCGACCAAATCGTCGAGCGCAGAAGTGGCTGTTTCGGTGGTTGGATATTTATTCATTTGGATAACATGTGGCCATTTTGAATGGGCGTCCATGACGACAAGCCACATGTCCTCCAGGAACGGTCCGGCCAAATCTATGTGGATTCGCTGCCATGGTTGGTCGGGGACGGGCCATGGGGAGGTCTTTTCCGGCGGATTCGGCGCTGTTTCAGCACATGGTGTCCAGTCCTTGCAGTGGTTGGCAATATCGGCCTCGATATTCGGCCACCACACATGCATGCGGGCGAGTGCCTTCATTCGCACAATTCCAATGTGTGTCTTGTGCAACATTTTCAGAATTGGCGATTGCAGTTCCGTCGGAATGATCACTCGACAGTCGCGAAGCAGAATGCCATCCTTTTTGCAGATATTTCCGTTTGCACATTCTGGAATGAGCAGAATTCCTTGTCCAGCTTGGGACTGTTCGGCTACCCCTGAGTGACAAAATGTTGTACCTTCGACAAAATGGGGTCTGTGCTCATATAGTTGGCGACTGTCCTTGCGGAGATGGGGAAATCGGCGATGACCCGCGTGTTGAGCAAGTTCATGTTCGTCTCAATTTCCATAAGTGCCTCCTCTTTACCAAACGTCAGGTCGGGTCCAATCGGTAGACGAGACAGTGCATCGGCATTGGCATGCTCGGCAGACTGTCGGTAAATGATGCGGTAATCATATCTCATCATGATCAGGGCCCAATGTTGTAGACGCTGCAACGTCATGACAGGCAAACTTTTCTCCGGACTGAAAATAGTCAGCAGTGGCTTGTGGTTGGTGATGAGCAGGAAATGTCGCCCACTCAAATATTGGTGGAACTTCCGGACACCAAACACGATCGCCAGTGCTCCTTTCTCCACTTGACTGTGTTTTTTCTCGGTGGTCGTCAGCGTTTTGGATGCGAACGCGATTGGTTCTTCCTTGCCGTTCGGTGCCGTTTGTGAGATTACAGCTCCAAGACCATATGGCGATGCATCGGCAGCCAGCGAGATCGGCTTTGATGGGTCATAGTGGACCACACACATCTTCTGGGCAAGCATCTCCTTCAACCTGGTGAATGCATGGTCACACTCTTTGGACCAGTGCTGTTTTCGCAGGTTGTTCAATGGTGCGCACAAAGTGGAAAGTGCCGGTATGAACTTGCCATAGTAGTTCGCCTTGCCAATGAAACTTTCAAGCTGCTTCACATTTTCAGGTGTCGGCAATTTCACAATGGCGTCCACTCTTTCTTCCGATGGCTTCAGACCACTTGCCGAGATCACATGTCCGAGATATGTGTCCTGTCTTCGGAAGAATGCGCACTTGTCCCTGCGCAACTTCATGCCGTAGTTGTTCAGTGCCGTGAGGACCTGTTTTAGGTTCTGCAGGTGTTCTTCCTCGGTCCGGCCGGTGACAATGATGTCATCCAGGTAGGCGGCTACGTACGGAATCCCAGCAACCAGATTCTCCACCAGTTTCTGGAAGATGGCCGGCGCAGGTGCCGCTCTAAATGACCATCGGTTGTATCTGAACAGTCCCTTGTGCGTGTTGATCACCAGCAGGTTTTTTGTCTCGTCGTCCAGTTCCACTTGGAGATACGCGTCGGACATGTCCAATTTGGAGAAGTACTGTCCTCCTTGCAGCTTCACAAACAGCTCGTCCACTCTTGGTATGGGGTGTTGATCAATGTGCAATTGAGGGTTTACAGTCACTTTGTAATCGCCACAGATGCGCACCTTGCCGCAAGGTTTCTGAACGATAACTATGGGTGTGGCCCATTCTGAATGGTCCACATGGGTGATAATTCCCATTTCTTCAAGACGGCAGAGTTCCTTGTCGACGGCGTCCATCCGACTGAACGGAGCTGGTCTTGGTTTGAAGAACTTAGGAACGGCATCGTCTTTGAGTATGAGCCGTGCCTTCATCTTTGTGCAATGCCCGAGTCCAGGTGTGAAAACGGCTGGTAACTGGTCAAGAACCATCTGCAGGTTGTTCTCACACTTGCTGGCCATGTTGCAGTCCATGGTAGATGACAATGCCATGGTTGATCCATCGTAGATCAGGGCGTTCATGTCAAGCTTGAAAGCACAGATCCAGTCGATGGCGCACAGGGATGTACCTTCTTTGCCAACAACGATCAGTGGCAACATCTGTGTCATACCATTACAGGAAACGGTGACAGTGCATTTGCCTTTTGTGGGAATGGCCTGTCGTCCGTATTCGAAAAGGCAGATGTTGGCCGGTTTCAGTTTTTGCGATCCGATCCTCTCCCAGATGTCCTGACCCACTAGTGACACAGCCGCACCAGTGTCCACCTGGAGCTGTAGATCAACGTTCGAGACCCGCAGCGAAATCCTCGGCTTGTCGGTGATCATGGACACACCGAGCACTTCAATAGAAATGGTCGCCGCGATTTGGTCGACTGTGTTTTGCGCTTTCTTGCCCTTGCTCCGCTTTCCTTCGGATTGACACACTGCCTGGAGATTACCTTTTCGGTAACAGGCATAGCACTCACAGTGATGATGAGCAGTCGAGCCGCACTGGTAGCAGGGTTTCAATCCTCCCCCCCACAGGGGAGCGGCTCTTCTGAAACTGCCCCTTCTTCTCCTGATTTGCTCTGGGTTGATCAAATGGTTTCAGGCGTTGTGGACGAGTCTTTTGAGGGAGCTTCGATGCTGTATCGCTGGCCATTTTGTGCAGTTCTTTACTTAGCAGCTTGGCCATCTTAGCACACTGCAGCACATTCTTCAATGAGGCGTCCGATTCCTTGAGAATCGCCTGCTGGATGAATGCGTGCCTGCAGCCCATGACCAGTCTATCCCGCAACGCATTGTCTTGGCACTTTTCGCAGCATTGAGCTTTAAAATCACATGCCTTTGCCTTGATGCGAAGTTCGGCAAGAAATTCGGTGATAGATTGCCCTTCCTGTTGCAACGTCCGGTAGAAATCGAGGCGAGCTGTGAGGAAATTTCAACTTTCTTTGTAATGCAGCTGCAAAGCCGTTGTGATTTCAGCATATGAAACTTCAGTTACTTCTTCTGTAAGTAAATTTTGAAGTAGTGCAAAAGTTTCTGGAGACATTGACGAACACAAGAGAGCCTTCTTCCTCAGGTCAGTCGTAATTGCCATACTTTCAAAATAAAACATCACGCATTAAATATGACGACCACCTTTCTGGCTCGGGATCGAAACGATCAAATTGCCGAGACATGTTTAAAATAAATAAATAAATAAATAGGCTCTTTGGACACAATCCGAAGTCTCCCACTCCTGACACCACTTTCGTGTTCTTGTTCTATGTCTGTATAAAACTTGAGAGTCTTCAAGGTACAACAGAAGTGTTTATTACATTAACTCAATGCTGGCTGCAAGACAACTAAAATGGCTGCAACCCCATGATCTGACTGCACACTCCACACTGTGTACAGCCAAGATAACTATGTACAAAACATCTCCCTTGGTCCTGTGCAGCGCCACCTGCTGCACGGAAGGAGCAATGGACTCCACACAGTCCATCAAACATTACAGGTACAGATGTCGACAGGACCTGAAGTGTTGAGCTATAGGACATTGGGCAAGGTGGGACTTTATTCCTTGGAGCACAGGAGGATGAGTGGTTATGTTGTAGAGGTGTATAAAATCATGAGGGGAATAGATAGAATAAATGCACAGAGTATTTTACAGGATAGGGAGATTTTTTTTAAAAGAGGACATAGGTTTAAGGTAAGTGAGGCAAGATTTAATACAAACCCGAGGGGCAACGTTTTGACTCCAGGGTGGTGGGTGTATGGAACTAGCTGGCAGAGGAGGTAGTTGAGACAGATACTATAACAATATTTAAAAGACATTTGGATAAATATATGGTAAGCAAAGGTTTGTAGGGATATGGGCCAAATGTGAGCAAATGGGACGAGCTTAGATAGGGCATCGGACCAGTTGGCCGTAGAACTATCTGACTCTACGACTCCACACGGATACCATTTAAGGTCAGGATTGAATGTATGTCGTTGGAGCTGTGAGGCAGCAACACTGTGCCGCAAAACAAAAATCTTCCACCATGCTGAGTTGGAGATATCGTGCCACTAGCATAAGTTTCATTTGCACATTCTAAACATCCTGTAGAGCTGATCACTGAGAAATTACCTTAAGCGACACACTATTTGAAGTAACCTACCTTTGTTAATGATTTACATTTACATTGAAGAGCAATAAAAATATTTTCAAAATTGAAAACACTACAGCAGTTTTGGGCAAATGAAAGAAAAATGTGTTATACTTTGTGTAGAATATCCCTTCTCTTTAATTATGAATGAGAGGTAGTCGCTGTACCAAAGTAAAATCAGTTATTTACAACTAGTGTCCTGTTTGAACCTTTGCAAAATTATAAAAAAGCAAGACCACGAGATTTTTCTAGTTCATCTTAAGTAACTTGAGAATGGTGCTTCCTCGTGGGTTGCACCACTGGGATTGTGAATTAAATTTAAATTGTAACATTGCAAATGTAAGAAAGTGGGAAGAACAAATGAAATCCATTAAATAGATTAGATTCATGCTACAGACGCCAAGAATGTAACTCCTTCTACTTACTATGATGTTGTATGGAAGCTGAGGTTTGACAAAGAGAGGAGTTCCCACCAAGTTGATTAAATATGGTGAGGTTGTAAATATAACTCCACTGTATTCAGCATCTTCAGATATTCCAGCTGGTAGTAAATGCAAGAAAAAAGTAATTATTTATCACTTTTCATAACTTTATTTTCTCTATCTCCTTTGCACAGTACTTGTCTGGTATTTTAGTATTTAACTTTTTAAGACTTTTGTTGATAGCTAACTGAATAATTTCATATCAACAATAAAAGCACATATTTTTATGATGTGTTTTAGGAAGCAGATAACATTGCTAAAGGTCTTCATGGATTAATGAACATAGAACAGTACAGCACAGGAAATGGGCCCAACAAGATGCCAAGTTAAACTGATCTCATCTGTCTTTACATGATCCATATCTCTCTATTCCCTGCACTTCTATATGCCTCCAAAGGCCTCTTAAACGCCACTATCGTTCGTATCTGTCTCCAGCACCACCTCTGCAGTGCGTTCCAGGGGCTCATCACTCTCTGTACGGAAAACTTGCCCCACACATCTCCATTAAACTTCTCCCCTCTCACCATATAGTGTTGGACATTTCCCTGTGGAAAAAAAGGTTCAGACTGTCTACTACCCTATCTATGCCTTTCAGAATGTTATGTACTTCTATCTTGACTCCCCACAACCTTCCACATTCCAGAGAAAACAATCAAAGTCTATCCCACCTCTACCTGTAAGTTAAACCCTCTAATCCAGGCAGTATTCTGGTAAACCTCCTCTGCATCCTCTCCAAAGCCTCGCATCTTTCCTGTAATAGGGGCGACCAGAATTACACGTAATACTCCAAATGCAGCCTAACCAGTCCTATAGAGCTGCATCATAACTTGCTGACTCTTATATTCAATGCCTCTAGCAATGAGCGCAAGGATATCATACGTCTTTTCTTAACTACTGTCCACTTGTGCTGCCACCTTCAGTGGAATGCGGACTCCAAAATCCCTCCGAACATCAATGCTGTTAAGGGTCTTGCCATTAACTGTATACTCTGTCCTTACATTCAACCTCCCAAAGTGCAATACCTCATACTTGCTCTGCCATTCTCCACCCATTTCTGCAGCTGATATCCCACTTATATTCTAACAGCATTCCCCACTGGCTGCAACTCCTCCAATTGTGGTGTTGTTAGCAAACTTACTCACAAATCCATCTACATTTACAAGTAGATCATTTCTATATGTTACAAACAGCAGAGGTCTCAGCACTGGTCGTAGACCTCAAGCTAGAATATTTACCTTCCTCCTGCAAAAAGTCTATCCCCTACTCCCAATTCCTCCATCTACGCCACATCTGCGCCCGGGATGAGGTGTTTCACACTCGGTCATCAGAGATGTCCTCATTCTTCAGGAAACGGGGCTTCCCCTCTTCCATTATAGATGAGGCTCTCACTAGGGTCTCTTCTACATCCCGCAGCTCCGCTCTTGCTCCCCCTCCCCCCCCCCCATTCGTAACAAGGACAGAATCCCCCTCGTTCTCACCTTCCACCCCACCAGCCAGCGTATCCAACAAATCATCCGCCAACATTTCCGTCATCTCCAACGGGACCTCACCACTGGCCATATCTTCCCATCCCCTCCCCTTTCTGCGTTCCGCAGAGACCGTTCCCTCCGTAATTCCCTGGTCCACTCGTCCCTTCCTACCCAAACCACCCCATCCCCGGGCACTTTCCCCTGCAACCGCAGGAGATGCAACACCTGTCCCTTTACCTCCCCCCTCAACTCCATCCAAGGACCCAAACAGTCTTTCCAGATGACACAGAGGGTTCACCTGCACCTTCTCCAACCTCATCTATTGCATCCGCTGCTCTAGATGTCAACTTCTTTACATCAGCGAAACCAAACGCAGGCTCGGCGATCGTTTCACTCAACACCTTCGCTCAGTCCGCCTTAACCAACCTGTTCTCCCGGTGGCTGAGCACTTCAACTCCCCCTCCCAGTCTGACCTTTCTGTCATGGGCCTCCTCCAGTGCCATAGTGAGGCCCACCGGAAATTGGAGGAACAGCACCTCATATTTCGCTTGGGCAGCTTGCAGCCCAGCGGTATGAACATTGACTTCTCCAACTTTAGATAGTTCCTCTGTCCCTCTCTTCCCCTCCCCCTTCCCAGTTCTCCCTCTATCTTCCTGTCTCCACCTATATCCTTCCTTTGACATCAGTCTGAAGAAGGGTCTCGACCCGAAACCTCACCCATTCCTTCTCTCCCGAGATGCTGCCTGACCTGCTGAGTTACTCCAGCATTTTGTGAATAAATACCTTCGATTTGTACCAGCATCTGCAGTTATTTTCTTACACTGCAGTCTTTCTGGTGATGATGTGCACAAAAGGTACTAACATACAAATGGAGTCCAGGTGAATGACCTACATGTTTTGATGAATGCTCACGTGCTGAAATATTGACTCGGTTTCCCTCTGTGACTGTTTCCAACATTTCTACTTTAGTTTCAGATTTCCGGCATCAGCAGTTTTTAAATTTTGAAATTATTCTCTCTTAAATGTTGCGCAATGATCTTTCACCAATTTATGCTTACAAGAAAATTTAGATTCATTTGGTAGACCTGCACTTCCAGCATACACAAACCACAGATGACTATTTTATGCCTCTGAAATTTTCCACTCAAGACCCGGGTGTCTGATTCTTCATATAATTCTTCATACAGCCGGAAATCTCCAGGACCGGACAATGTTTCCCCCTCTACCCTCAAGCTCTGTGCCGAACAACTGGCACAAGTCTACACAGACATTTTCAACCAGTCCCTGCAAACCTGCACTGTCCCTGCCTGCTTCAAAGCCTCCACTATTGTTCCTGTATCCAAAAAGCCAAGGATTACTGGTCTTAATGACTACAGGCCTGTCGCACTGACCTCTGTAATCATGAAGACCCTTGAAAGACTTGTGCTGGCCCACCTGAAAAATATCACAGACCCCCAGTTTGCATACCAGGCCAATAGGTCAGTGGATGACGCAGTCAACCTAGGCCTGCACTTCATCCTCCAGCACCTAGACCGTCAGAGGAACTATGCAAGGATTTTGTTCGGGGATTTTAACTCTGCATTTAACACCA
This sequence comes from Rhinoraja longicauda, assembly GCF_053455715.1. NCBI lineage: Eukaryota > Metazoa > Chordata > Chondrichthyes > Rajiformes > Arhynchobatidae > Rhinoraja > Rhinoraja longicauda. The sequence continues at coordinate 1,407,485 of NC_135983.1, read as the reverse complement.
TTGTGCCAGAGCTACTACACTCCAAACTCTCCCAGCTGACTGTGCCTGAACCCCTCTCTCAGTGGATCATCAACTTCCTGACAGACAGGAAGCAGCATGTGAGGCTGGGAAAGCACATCTTGGACCTGCAGACCCTCAGCATAGGAGCACCGCAAGGTTGCGTACTCTCCCCTCTCCTTTACTCTCTCTACACCAACGACTGCACCTCCACAGACTCCTCTGTCAAGCTTCTCAAGTTTGCAGATGACACAATCCTGATTAGACTGATCCAGGTTGGGGAGGAATCTGCCTACAGAGGGGAAGTGACACAGATGGCATCCTGGTGCCTTCGCAACAACTTGGAGCTCAATGCTTTTAAGGTGGTGGAATTGATTGTAGACTTTAGGAGAGCTCCCCCTCCCCTCCCCCTACTCACCATCAACAACTCCACAGTCATATCTGTGGAGTCATTTAAGTTCCTCGGAACCATCATCTCCAGGGCCTTAAATGGGAGGTCACCATCGACTCCACAGTCAAAAAGGCCCAACAGAGGATGTACTTCCTGCGGCTGCTGAGAAAACACAATCTGCCACAGGCAATGATGGTCCAGTTTTATACTGCTATCATAGAGTCTGTCCTCATCTTCTCCATCATGGTCTGGTTTGGCTCAGCCACCAAGCATGATATCAGGAGGCTGCAGCCGAGAAGGTTGTTAACTGTAACCTTCCTCCCTTTGACGAAATGTACACTGCAAGGGCTAGGAAGCGAGCGGGAATGATCATCTCTGACCCCTCTCACCCTGGCCTCTTTGAAGCACTTTCCTCTGGAAGGCGACTCCGGACTGTCAAAGCCGCCACAGCCAGACATAAAACAGCTTTTTTCCCAAGAGCAGTAGCTCTGCTCAACAATCAAGTCTTTAGCCTCCCTCTTGCTCTGGTATTTTATTTTATTCTTCACATGTGTAAATTATGTTTTATTTTATTGTACGTCATGTTGTTACTTGCGAGCAAAGCACCAAGGCAAATTCCTTGTATAACATATAACATATAACAACTACAGCATGGAAACAGGCCTGTCCGGCCCTACCAGTCCACGCCGACCATTCTCCCTGACCTAGTCTCATCTACCTGCACTCAGACCATAACCCTCCAATCCCCTCCTATCCATATACCTATCCAATTTACTCTTATGTATACATACTTGGCTATTAAAATGTATTCAATTATTCAATTCAATTATTATTATATACATTTTTTGACTTTGGTCGGACTGTTGAATGCAGCATGAACAAGCTTAGTATGCTACCAAAGTATTTAGAGATGCTCGACATAACAGAAGAAGTCATTACTGCATGCCCTAGACAGCTGGGCCAACAATGCTTAGTTCATATTTAAAGAAAAGGAAAAGTAGCAATAAAAGGAATACTAAACTCTAAGTGTTAATTTGTAGATTGGCGGATTCAAATTTAAGCCTGTGATTCATCACAGAATCAAGTTTGCGAGACCCTTCTAACTGTGAGAAATATTAGGTTCACAGATCTCCCATCAGTCTGCCCTTCAGTGCAGCAGACAGTGGTACATACATAGATATTTTCAGCACTTTAGTAAAGAGTTATTATCTTATACCTGAGAAATCCTGAACTGTCACTCCAATGTACAAAAAGTCTCCATTAAGATCTTCAATACTATATCGGTCGATTAATTCAGTTGCGGCCTTAGTGTTGAATACTACCGTTGCTAATCCATTTATCATCTGATGAAAATCAAAGTTTGTTAACTTTATTTTAATACTGCACCAAAGCTTCCAAAGAAAACTAAGCTTTAACCTGTTCACTGCCAACAGGTTAATTCTGATTTTGATTGCCCTGAAAAATGCATTCTTCTGGCTCACTGAGTGAAAATGGGGATCATGTACCAGGTAATGCAATACAATTATGTTAAATAGTAATAGCAGTTCAATGGATGTACATTCATCCAATGTACTCTTGTGAGATTGGGAGCCACACCATTTTGTCCCAGTGGCAATGCAGCAATAATGGTCTGTTTCTCAATCTAGGTGGTATTTGGTCTGATGAGAACTTCCAAATGGTGGCATTTCCACATATCAGCTGCCTTTGATCTTCTTGGTGATAGGGGTCAAGGTTTGAAGTTAGTGCACATTATAAGATGTGCATCAAAATAAATGTGTATCTTTATACACAGATATATCTCGGTTTATTCACTTGTTCCACTTTCCTACCTCACTAAATTGTTTAATGCAGTTCTTTAATTTCTGAAACTGGAAAGACAACATGTTTTAAATCAATGGCGTATGCTTTTGGGGCTAAGACAAACTGAAATAAATAATACAATTGATTTCTAAATTTCTGTTATGTCTCAAGTCAATTAAAAAAATGCAAATAATGTGATCTGGAGTATTTATTCTACTTTCCACATATCTGTCAATATTTATTTTTGTTCTCTCTCTCTCTCTGATCAGTTTGTCCTGCACGACGAAATATGAGCAGCTATTCTCTACGGTGACCATTCAAAAGCTCATGTATTATATTCCTGAGTTTCAAACTTGGTTGCACAGAAATCAAAATCGATGGCCGTGAGGAATTTACCATTTATCATAATTTTCTTACCGTAACCATTCGTGCAGCATTTGGAATTAACCGCTTGTTACCATCTGTGTCAAGAATTCCAAAACGAATAAAGACATTTGCAAATGATACTATTTTTTTATAAAAATACCTGTGAAAATATGCAAAAGCACTTGCTTAATTATGGAAATAAGTAATGCGGTTTGCAAAAAAGAACAATTTTCAGTATTTAGATTTTCATCTCGAGTTGTGAAAAGCAAGGGAGGAGATTGGTGGGGCCTTGACGGAGATTTTTATATCTTCATTGGTCACGGGTGATGTAGGGGGAGACTGGAGGTTGGCTAATGTTGCACTTTTAGTGATGGAATCATGGAGTCAGACAGCACGGAAACAGGCCCAAATCATCCATGCTGACCAAAATGTCCCTCTAGGAAAATAACTGCAGATGCTGGTACAAATCGAAGGTATCACAAAAAGCTGGAGTAACACTGAAGAAGGGTCACGACCCGAAACGTCACCCATTCCTTCTCTCCTGAGATCCTGCCTGACCTGCTGAGTTACTCCGGCTTTTCGTGATGTCCCTCTATGCTGGTCCATTTGGCTGCGTTTGACCCATATTTAAGAAGAGCTGCAAGGATAAGCCAGGGAACAACAGGCCCTTTATGTCACTGATGAGAAAGTTCATTTTTAGTTTTAGTTTTAGAAATATAGCAGGGAAACAGGGCCTTTGGCCCACTGTCCACACTGGTATGTTCACAGCTCCTAGACTGTGGAACAGCATCCCACTCCCCATCAGAACTGCCCCCTCCATCGACTCCTTTGTCCAAACCTACTTCTATTCCCTAGCGTTTGAGGCCCTCCGAGGGGGCGCTGTAAACTGTTTATGTCTGTGTTGTTAGGTTTCTGTGCTATTGTACGTTCCTTTTTAGTACCTGCACTGATGTACAGCACTTTGGTCAACGTGGGTTGCGTTTAAATGTGCTATACATTGAGAATAAAATTGACTTAACTTGACTTGACACTAGTCCAATGTCATCCCACTTTCACATCCACTCTCTATACAATAGGTACAATTTACAGCAACCAATTAACCTACAAACCCGCAGGTCTTTAGGATGTGGGAGGAAACCAGAGCATCTGGAGAAAACTCACATGATCACAGGGAGAACATGCAAACTCCACGCAGTCATGATCGAAGTTGGGTCTCTGGCACTGTGAGACAGCAACTCTACAACTGCGCCAGAGTGCTGCCCTATTACTGGAAGAGATTCTGACGGACAGGATATATTCTCATTTGGAAAAGCAAGAGCTGATTAGGGATAATCAGCATTGCTTTGTTCATGGGAGGTCACATCTTATAATTTTGGCTGTGTTTCTGAGGAAGAGAAATGACAAGGAGAGGGCAGTGAACGGCGTCTACATGGAGTTTTGCAAGGCCTTTAGCAAGGTCCCGCGTGGGCAGGTTAGAATACATGAGATTCAAGGTGCGATAGCAAAATGGATACAAAAATCTAACAGATGCCTCCTCCCACCAAACCATTTTTGTATCATACAGATGCCTCCTCATCCCTCATGGTTGTTCATTATACAATTAATGATTTGGAATAAATTGCAAGTGACATGATTTCGTAAATTTACAGATGAGACCAAAATTGGTGGGAGAGTGCACAGTGAAGACAGGTTTGAGATCAACTGTAAAAGTGGACTATGGAATGAATCATGGAATTTAACTTAGATAAGTACAATGTGATGTGTTTTGGGAAGTTAAACCAGCCCAGGATATACAAAGTGAACAGCAGGGCTCTGGGGACTGCTATTGAACATCAAAACCTTAGGGTACAGGTTGCCTGAAAGTGCAACTTTCCCTTTCCCTGAAAGTGGCAACACAAATAGACAAAGTGGTGAAGGTAGCATCTGTTATGCTTGCGATATCGAGCGATGCATTGTGTGTGAGAGTTAGAACGTCATGTTGCAATTGTACAAATCGTAGGTTTAGTTGCACTTGGAGTATTGTGGCAGTTCTGGTCACCATGCTATCAAACAGATGTGATGAAACTAGAAAGGATGCAAAATAGATTCACTCTGCCCAAATGTTGTCTGGACTGTAGTGCTTGAGATATAAGGAGAGATTGGACAGGTTGAGACTATTTTCTCTGGAGCAAAGGAGGCTGAGGTGTTACGTCCATCTATCCTTAAACATCCTGGGCATTTAAACTTGAACGCCCAGGAACGAAGGAGGTATTAAATGGATTGGACAAATGTGTAGATGGCTTGGTGAGTAAGTTTGCTGACAACACCAAAATTAGAGGAGTAGTAGGCAGTGAGAAAAGGTGTCAGAAGATACAGTGAGATATAGATCAACTGCAAAAATGGTGGAGAAATGACAGATGGAGCTTAACCCAAGCAAGTGTGAGATATTGCACATTGGGAGTATACAGTTTTAATGGCAAGACCCATAACAACAATGATGAGCAGAGTGATCTTGGAGTCCAGGTTCATAGCTCATTGAAGGTGCCAGCATGTACATCGGGTGGAAAAGAAGGCTTATGTTATGCTTGAGTTCATTGCTAAGGACATTGAGTATAAGAGTCAGGAAGTCATTATGCAGCTCTCTAGGGCTTTTGTTAGGCCGCATCTGGAGTACTGCGTGCAGTTCTGGTCGCCCCATTTATAGGAAAGATGTGGAGGCTTTGGAAAGGGTGCAGAGGAGGTTTACAGAATACTGCCTGGATTAGAGGATTTAAACTATAGGGAGAGATTGGATAAACTTGGATTGTTTTCTCTGGAAGGCCGGAGGTTGAGGGGAAACTTGATAGAAGTATATAAAATTATGTGAAGCATGGATTGGGTAGACAATCAGAACCTTTTCCCAGGGTGAAAATGTTCATTACTAAAGGGCATAGCGATAAAGGTAAGAGGGGAATGATTTATATAGAGAGGGGTGGGGGCCTGGAACGTATTGCTAGGGGTGGTTTTAGTTTTAGAGATACAGCATGGAAACAGGCCCTTTGGCCCATCAAATCCATGCTGACCATCGATCACCCATTCACACTTGTTCCATGTTATCCCACTATAGCACACATTCTCTACACATTAGGGGGCAATTTACAGAGTCCAATTAACTTTCAAATCCGCACATCTTTGGGTTGTGGGGGGAAACCGGTGTGCCTGGTGGAAACTCCGGCACTGCTGGTCACCTGCAATGCAGTCACAGGGAGAACGCACACATAGACAGCACCAGAGGTCAGGAATGAACCCGGGTCTACCAGCGGCTCTCCCAGCTTTGTCACTGTGCCGCCCTAAAGCTGTTCCCTTGTATCATTGAGGCAGATATGATAAACTTGGATTATTGTGAGGCATTGTGAGGCAGAGGCAGAGGTGGCATTTAAGAGACTTTTAGATAGGCGTATGGATATGCAGGGAGATGTGGTCATGGTATCATGTTCAGCACAGACATTGTGAGGCAGAGGATTTGTTCTTGTGCTGTACTGTTCCATGTTCTAACCATCAGGCTCTTGAACACTACAAAAACAATAACTAAATAATAAACTATCTTTGGTTGCACTAAGGACTCTGGGCTTTTTTGCACAACTATTCGGAGTGAGTTTAAGAAATGTCATCTATGAGCATTGTGTTTATAGGTCTGATATGCTGCTACAAGTAAGAATTTTACGGCTAATGTCACCACATATGACAACAAAACACTCTTGACTTAATAGAGGTTTAGAAAATTGTGAGACATAAATTGGGTAGATAATCATAGCATTTATCCCAGGGTTGAGGAATCTAAAACTATAGGGCATGGGTTTAAATTGAGACAGGAAATATTTAAAGGGGAGGCATGGGCATATTTTTCACATAGAGGCTGGTGGGTATGTAGAACAAGCTGCAAAAGGAGGTAGAGACGTAGAACAAGCTGCAAGAGGAGGTAGAAACATAGAAACATAGAAAATAGGTGCAGGAGTAGGCCATTCGGCCCTTCGAGCCTGCACCGCCATTCAATATGATCATGGCTGATTATCCAGCTCAGTAGCCTGTACCTGCCTTCTCTCCATACCCCCTGATCCCTTTAGCAATACCCCCTAACTCCCTCTTAAATATAGCCAGTGAACTGGCCTCAACTACCTTCTGTGGCAGAGAATTCCACAGACTCACCACTCTCTGTGTGAAGAAATTTTTTCTCATCTCGGTCCTAAAAGACTTCCCCCTTATCCTTAAGCTGTGACCCCTGGTTCTGGACTCCCCCAATATCGGGAACAAGAGACGTAGAACAAGCTGCAAGAGGAGGTGGAGATGTGGAACAAGCTGCAAGAGGAGGTAGAGGAGGCAGGTACAATTACAATGTTTGAAAGATATTTGGACAGGTACATGATAGGAAAGGTTGAGAGGGATATGGGTCATACACAGGAAAATGGGATTAACATAGGTCGGCATGGAAGAATTGGACTGATGGGCTTGTTTCTATGTTGTGTAACCCTATGAATCTACATACTCTGCATTGACATTTATATAACATAGAAGATTCAAAACTAAATTAACTATCACAGTACTATAAGTGCAACAGTCATAAAATATAATCCTTTATATAAGGGAAATTAAGGAAATATTTTCAACTTGTCATATCTATGATATTGTGGCGCGTCGGTAGAGGCCCGAAATAAAGGCAAGGAGCCAGGTATTTTGGGGGAGTTTTGGTTTAATACACGGTTATCAGACGGGTCGAGTCTGCCGGAATGGCTTCGCGCCCAAAACCTTGCCCTTATATCTGTAGTACCGGACCGCCCCCCTGGACTGGTCCATTCCCGTGCCGAGGGATCGGTAGTGGTATGGCCCGACCCTTGGGAGCCGCCACAGGACCCCCCCCCCCCAGAACCGGAGGCACAAAGCGCACTGGTGGTCGCACAACCCGACCGGACCGCGTACGGTAATCGGTCGACAGAGGGGCCGGCGGAGGCACAGTTGGAGGGACAGGTGGTGGGTCCCGGAAGGGTGGGCGACCTCGTGGCCGAGGCTGGGCAACCCGCACCGGTTGGTCAATGTCTAAGTGGGCCGGCTTCAGGCGGTCAATTGACACGGCCTCCGGCCGGCCCCCCATGTCCAAGATAAAGGTTAACTGTCCGTGCTCCAGCACCCGGTACGGGCCCTCATACGGCCTCTGGAATGGCGTCCGGTGGGCGTCACGGCGCAGGAACACAAAGGCGCAGTCCCGGAGGGCCGATGGCACGTAAGGGCGGAATGTCCCATGGCGGGACGTCGGCACGGGTGTGAGCTTGCCAACTCGCTCTCGGAGGCGCTGTAGGGTGGATGAGGGCGGTTCCTCTCGCCCCGGCAACGAGGGCACGAACTCCCCGGGCACCGTGAGTGGGGACCCGTATACGAGCTCCACTGACGATGAAGCCAGGTCCTCCTTGGGCGCAGTCCGGATGCCCAGCAAGACCCATGGTAGCTCGTCCATCCAATCGGGGCCGGAGAATCGCACCTTCAGCGCTGTCTTCAGCTGCCGGTGGAACCTCTCCACTAGGCCGTTTGCCTGCGGGTGATAGGCCGTGATGTGGTGCAGCCGCACGCCCAACAGGTGGGCCATGGCCGACCACAGCTCGGAGATGAACTGTGGCCCCCGGTCCGAGGAGATTACCACCGACACCCCAAAGCGAGCAATCCAGTGCGCGGCCAACGCACGAGCGCATGTGGCTGTAGATGTATCAGCCAGTGGTATGGCCTCCGGCCACCGTGTGAAGCGGTCCACCACCATGAGGAGGTGGGTGATGCCCCGGGACGGCGGGAGCGGGCCCACAATGTCCACGTGCAGGTGGTCGAAACGTCGGCAGGGTAGACCCGATGAATCTTTGCCGTCTGGCACGGAATGCAGGTGCGGGCCCAGTGGCCAACCTGCTTGCGCAGACCGTGCCACATGAACCGCGCAGCTACCAGTGCGGTCGTCGCCCGGATGGATGGGTGAGCCAGCCCGTGGACCACGTCGAACACCCTCCGGCGCCATGCGGCCGGGACGATGGGGCGCGGCTGACCTGCCGACACATCGCACAGTATCGTCGCTCCTCCGGGGCCGAGGGGAACATCCTCAAGGCGGAGGCCAGAGATGGCAGTCCGGTAGGCAGGCATCTCCCCGTCCGTTAGCTGGGCCTCCGCCAGGGCAGAATAATCAATGCCGGGCGCCACTTCTAAAACGGCATTGATGGCGGGGCGAGACAACGCGTTGGCCACCCGGTTTTCCTTCCCCTCGATCAGAGATGTACGCCAACTGCCGCTGCTATCGGGCAGACCATGGGTTGGAGACCTTTGCCAGGGCGAACGTGAGCGGCTTGTGGTCCGTGTAAGCGGTGAACGGGCGGCCCTCCAGAAAATAGCGGAAGTGACGAACAGCCAGGTACAGGGCGAGGAGCTCGCGGTTGAAGGCGCTGTACTTCCTCTGGGCGTTGTCGAGGTGCCGGCTGAAGAAGGCCAGGGGGCGCCAACCCCCGTCCGTCAGTTGCTCCAGTACGGCACCAACCGCCAACTCTGAGGCGTCCACCGTAAGGGCTGTCGGGGCATCCTCCCGTGGGTGAACCAGCAGCACAGCCCGAGCCAGGGCCTCCTTTACGTCGTCAAATGCCGTTACCGCCTCGTCGGTCCACACGACGGTCTTACGCTTGCCCGCCAGCAGGTCATATAGCGGCCGCATGATGTGGGCCGCGGATGGCAGGAACCGGTGATAAAAGGCCACCATGCCGACGAACTCCTGCAGGCCACGCACCGAGGACGGGGAAACCGGCAGATGGCGTCTACTTTGTCCGGCAGGGGAACCGCGCCTTGCGAGGACACACGGTGGCCGAGAAAGTCAATTGTGGCCACGCCAAAGCGGCACTTGGCGAGGTTTATAGCCAACCCGTGCTCGCTGAGCCGCTGAAAGAGCTGCCGGAGGTGGGCACAGTGCTCCTGCCGCGAGCGGCTGGCTACCAACATGTCGTCGAGGTAGACAAACAGGAAATCCAGCCCGCGACACACGCCGTTCATTAATTGTTGGAATGACTGCGCGGCGTTCTTGAGGCCGAACGGCATCCGTACGAACTCGTAGAGTCCGAACGGCATGATGATTGCCGTCTTGGGCATCCTCCGGGTGGACCGGGATCTGGTTGTAACCTCGCACCAGATCCACCTTCGAGAATATCGTGGCCCCAGCCAAATGGGCGTTGAAGTCCTGGATGTGGGGCACGGGGTATCGGTCCTCGGCGGTAGCAACGTTCAGCCGCCGATAATCCCCGCAAGGTCTCCAGCCCCCGTTTGCCTTGGGGACCATGTGGAGTGGGGATGCCCATGGGCTGTTGGAAGGGCGGACGATCCCCAAGGACTCCATCGTGCAGAACTCCTGTCATGCCAGGCGTAGCTTCTCAGGCGGCAATCGGCGTGCTCGTGTGTGGAGGGGTGGGCCGGTAGTTGTTATATAATGGAACACCCCATGCTTGGGGGTCGACGACCGGAATTGTGGGGCCACAATATCTGGAAACTCCGCCAGAACCCGAGCGAAATGGGAGTCCACGGACGACAGCGGGCGTACAATGGGCTCATTCAGCCGCAGCGCAATGGGCTCCATCGTGGCGGAGTGGACCAAGCGCTGCTGCCTGATGTCCACGAGGAGAGAATGAGCCCGCAGAAAGTCAGCCCCGAGCAACGGCTGGGAGACGTCGGCGATCGTGAACTGCCACGTGAAATGACTGGCGCCGAAAACGATGTGGACCGTGCGGACGCCATAAGTCTGAATGTGGCTCCCGTTTGCCGCGGTGAGGATGGGCCCCCGCTTCCCAGAACGAATGTCCAGCGGCGAAGGGGGCAGGACGCTCAGCTCCGCCCCGGTATCCACGAGGAAGCGGCCCCCGGAGCGCCGATCCCAGGCGAAGTGGCGGTGAATCTGGCCGGCCGCCACGGGGACTATTGGCAGCCGGCCCACGGCGTTTCCCGGGAACGTGCACGGCTGGCGGCATTGTCGGGCTGCAGCACCCCAGCGCTGGTGGTAATAACACCAGTGCCTCCTGCTGGTGCTGGCTGGAGCCTGCTGGTGTGGGACTGCCGGTGCATGTGCGGGTACAGGACACGCAATGGCCACCGGGGGCAATCTCGCAGGCCTCCGGGGCATAGCTGTCACTCCTTCCACAGCTCCCCCGCCCGACCGGAGAAAATCGGGCGCTGCTGGAGTGACGTTTAGCACGCTGACGTCATCACGGCACGCCGCCCACAGCGCGTCCGCGCGCCTGCCGTGGGCCCGGGTGTCTGCAAAGGTGGCGTCGGTGAGCTGCAGGCGAATGTCGGCCGGCAGCAGGTGCAGGTACGTGTACTCAAACATCAGGCACGGTCTGTGCCCGTTGAGCAACGCGACCATCTCCTTCAGGAGGCTAGATGGGCGCCGGTCACCGAGGCCTGGCATGTGGAGGAGCCTTTCGGCCCGCTCCATTCGGGTTAGCCCGTAGGTTTGGAGCAGCAGCTCCTTAAGGGCTTCATACTTATCGTAGGCCGGTGGGTCCTGGAGGAACTCCGTTACCTCTTCGGCCGTGTCCTGGTCAAGGGCTCCCACCAGGTGGAAGAAACGGGTGTCATCCGTTGTGATGCCCTGCAGCTGGACCTGGGCCTCCGCTTTGGTAAAACCAAACGCGAGCCCGGGTGGTCCAGAATGTCGGGAGCTTGATGCCTACCGCGTTGACAGCTGGGGCCTGGTCGGCCTGCGAGCTGGACGGACGGTCGGCTTTTGATCTTGTGTCCATCATACTGTGAGTGGACCGTCGAGGTCACCAATGTGGCGCGTCGGTAGAGGCCCGAAATAAAGGCAAGGAGCCAGGTATTTTGGGGGAGTTTTGGTTTAATACACGGTTATCAGACGGGTCGAGTCTGCCGGAATGGCTTCGCGCCCAAAACCTTGCCCTTATATCTGTAGTACCGGACCGCCCCCCTGGACTGGTCCATTCCCGTGCCGAGGGGTCGGTAGTGGTATGGCCCGACCCTTGGGAGCCGCCACAATATCAAAATAATGCAGTGACATAACCATTAGTTTATATTGTTTTTGACTTTATATAAAATATCTACCATGTTTCAAATCTGATAAACAGAATATTTATTAGATATTTAATTCAACTTATGAAACAAATACTTAACAGTAGCTTTAACAAAGTCAATGTCAATCATAAAAACAAGTCTTATTTTACGTATTTTCATGGCTGCATTACTAAAAATTCACAGCCTCTAAGTAATCAATTAGAATCCTTCTGTTAACACAGTTTGGCATTTAATAATGTTCAAATAAATAAATATTATCTAAGCATTACCTCCTCAAAAAAAATCATAATTTAATTAAATTAGCCAGAATTTAAGGGCTTTAATTTCACACTGTGACCAAACTGGTGCCATTGTTTATGTATAATATGATACAGCTATATGTTAGAAAGCTAAAATAAATCACATTCAAATAATCAACATCCTTAATATGATCTGTTTTCGATGTCCAGATTTTATGACAATTTTGCAACCACAATGATGATACAAATGTCAAAAACAGAATTTCAAATGACTCAAAAACAAAGAAAAGTCAATAATTACCTTGCTCTTATTTGTATTGTAAAGCTTTCAAATTCTTTAAAAGAAATGTAGTGCTTTTCTGGCTCGATTGAGATGAGAAAGATTGGTAACACTGAAAAAGATATCAAATATGCCATTTAATTATCTTACTTCCTATTTATCATAATAATAATAATACTCATAATTATAATCGTAATTGATTAGCCAAGTATGTTTTGCAACGTACGAGGAATTTGGTTTGTCATAAAGGTCATACAACTTCATCGCCCCACTATCTCATAAATTGGGTAGATAGTCGCAATGTTTTTCCAAAGGGTTGAGGAGTCTAAAACGAGAGGGCCTGGATTAAATTGAGACAGGAAATATTTAAAGGGATGCATTTTTCGCATGGAGGGTGGTGGGTATGTAGAACAAACTGCCAGAGGAGGTAGTAGAGGCAGGTTCAATTACAATGTTTGAAAAACATTTGGACAGGTACATGATAGGAAAGGTTGGGAAGAATTAAATTTCCACTAACTTGCTCGTTTGATTTGTTATGTCTGATTTGAGATTGTTAAATATACTTTTATGTTATGAATATAATTTACACTGACTAGAATTAAGAACTGTTCTAACTGGATTAAAAACTGAGATAACTGTGAAGTTTGCCTCTGATTGTTAAATTTGGTGGTTTCCAATTTGTGATAAAGTACTGAAATAATTCTCATGATGAGCCAATAACTAAATAGCTTAGACATTATTTAGGCATAATCAAGCATTGCTAGGTTTCCCTAATTTTCTTTTTACTTATTTTCCCACTCAACAAAAATTACTTTAAATGACCAGGATTTTGGAATAATATAACTCGCTATAATTGATCATTATTAAACAGTAAATTTTTCTTTCTATTTTTGGATCAAATTGGGATGAGATAATGAAATGTCAATGGCCATCGTTCAATTGAAACTAACAATTTCAGCCAACATTGAGTCAACCCAAAACATTGTAAAAATTCAAGCTTTTGTCATTTCAAGTTTTACTTTATCTAAATAAATAAGTGAATAGAATGTTGTATAGACATACTGCTAAGTTTCATATTTGCTAGTTCATACCAGTACTAAACTCCTCTCCAAACTCCTGGTCTAAGTCTCAGCGATCCTTTCTGCAAATGATCCTTCCCGATCCACAGAACACAATTAGTAAGGATAGGTGACAAAATATTATCCAGGATAATTCTCATTCTAATTCACATTCAAATAATCAACATATTGTTTGCAGACAATATAAATGTGGGTGGTTTTGCAGATAGTGAAGATGGTTGTGAAAAATTGCAGCAGAATCTTGATCAATTAGCCAGGTGGGCTGAAGAATGATTGATGGAATTTAATACAGAGAAATGTGAGATGTTGCATTTTGGGAAATCTAACATGGGAAGGACATACACAGTGAATGGTAGGGCTCTGCAGAGTGTTGTAGAGCAGAGGGACCTCGGAGTGCAGGTGATAGACACAAAATGCTGAAGTAACTCAGCGGGACAGGCAGCATCACTGGAGAGAATCAATGGGTGACGTTTCGGGTCGAGACCCTTCTTCAGACTGAAGTCTGGTGCGCAGGTGCATAGTTTCTTGAAGGTGGTCAAAAAGGCTTTTGGCACATTGGCCTTCATGAGTCAGAGTATTGAAGATAAAAGTTGTGAAGCCATGTTGCAGTTGTATGAGACGTAGGTGAGGTCACATTTAGAGTATTGTGTTCAGTTCTGGGCACCATGTTATAGGGAAGATGTTGTCAAGCTGGAGAGGGTACAGAGAAGATATACGAGGATGCCAGGACTCAAGGGTCTAAGCTATAGGGAGAGGCTGAGTAGGCTGTGACTCTATTCCTTGGAGGATGCAGGAGGATGAGAAGTGATCTTATGGAGGTGTATAAAATCATGAGAGGAATAGATCGGGTAGATGCACAGAGTCCTTTGCCCAGAATAGGGGAATCGAGGACCAGAGGACATAGGTTTAATATGAAGGGGAAAAGTTTAAAAAGAATATGAGGGGTAACTTTTTCACACAAAGGGTGGTGGATGTATGGAGCAAGCTGCCAGAGTAGGTAGTTGAGGGACTATCCCAACTTTTAAGAAACAGTTAGATGGCTACATGGATAGGACAGATTTGGAGGGCTATGGGCCAAACGCAGGCAGGTGGGACTAGTGTAGCTACGATATGTTGGCCGGTGTGGGGAAGTTGGACGAAGGGTCTGTTTCCACACTGTATCACTCTATGACTCTCAATAAACTAATGAGTGCAGCCAAACTCTGTTTAACTCCATTACAAGATTGCAGATGACATTGACTTAGTGGGCTGGATCTCAAACAATGACGAGGCAGGGAACAGGAAGGAGACAGAGACCTAAGCAACATGGTGTCAAGATAACCCTATCCCTTAATATCCACAAAATGAGGGAGCTGGTCATCGACTTCAGAAAACAGGGTACTGTACATGCCCCACAAGGCATCCATGATGCTGAAGTGGAGATGGTTAAGTTTTATGTCCCGAGGAATAAATATCACCAACATTTTGTCACAGAGTCATACAGCATGGAAACAGGCCCCTTGGCCCAATTTAACTATGCCAACCAAGATGCCCTTCCCTCGTCGCACCTTCCCTCGTTTGGCACATATCCCTGTAAACCTTTCCTACCCATGTACCTGTTGAAATGTCTTTTAAATGTTGTTATAGTACATGGCTCAACTACCTCCTCTCGCAGCTCGTTCCATATAACCACCACCCTCTGTATGAAAACGTTGCCCTCGGGTTTCTAATAAATATTTTCCTTCCTATCTTAAACCTATGTCCTCTGGGTCTTGATTCCACCACTCTGGATAAAAGGCTGTGCATTCACCCTATCTATTCCCCTCATGAGCTTGTACGCCTCTATAGCATCACTCCTCATCCTCCTGTACTCCAAGGAATATTGTAGAAGCCTGCCCAGCCTCTCCCTATACCAGACACCCTCAAGTCCTGGCCACACCCTCGTAAATCTTCTCTGCACTCTTCACCGCTTAACAATATCCTTCTTATAGCAGGTTGACCAAAACTAAACACAAGACTCCAAATTTGGCCTCAGCAAGGTCTTGTAGACAAGGTCTTGTAGTCTATATTGATAATGTCTACAGCTTTGCCATCATTAACCTATTTGGTTACTTCTTCAAAAATGTCAATCAGATTCGTATGACATGTTCTGCCATGTACAAAACCATGCAGACTATCCCTAATCAGCCCCTATCTATCCAAAACCATATGTATCATATCACTCAGAATCCTATTTATTAACCTGCCTACCACAGATGTTAGGCACACTCGTCTATAGTTCTCAGCTTGACCATCGATCACACATTCACACCAGTTCTATCTTATCCCACTTCCGCATCCACTCCCTGCACACGAGGGACCATTTACAGCGGCCAATTCATCTACAAACCACGCTCCAGTCTTCCGGCACCTCACTTGTGTCAAGTGATGATTTATATATCTCACCAAGGATGGCTGCAATTTTTTCTCTCGCTTCCCACAATGTCCCTGGGTATATCTGATCAGGCCAGGGAGAATTATCGACGCTCATATGCTATAGGACAACCAACTTCCACTGTAATACAGACATTCATAGAAACATAGAAAATAGGTGCAGGAGGAGGCCATTCGGCCCACTGCCATTACTGATCAGCCACCTGTGCCCAACTTCTCCCCATATCCATTGATTCCACTAGCCCTGGGAGCTCTATCTAACTCTCTCTTTTAAATTCATCCAGTGATTTGGCTTCCACTGCCCTCTGTGGCAGAGAATTCCACAAATTCACAACTCTCTGGGTGAAAAAGTTCCTGCTCACCTCAGTTTTAAACAGCCTCCCCTTTATTCTAAGACTGTGGCCCCTGGTTCTGTACTCGCCCAACATTGGGAACATTTTTCCTGCATCTAGCTTATCCAGTCCTTTTATAATTTTATATGTCTCTGTCAGATCCCCTCTCATCCTTCTAAACTCCAGTGAATACAAGCCTAGTCTTTTCAATCTTTGTCCTCAAGACTTCTCCATTAACTGTTCCAATTTCCCCAGTCTTCATGTCTTTCTCCACAGTAGAGAAAAACTCATTGATATGGCCATCAACGCATTGGTTTCTGAGGGGTCTTATTCTCTCTCTAGTTACCCTCTTTCTCTTAATGCACATAAAATCTCTTAATGTTATTTGATTAAAATTTAGATTTCAGGAGAGGAAAAAGGGGGCAGGAGATATCTTCGGCAGATAATATGAAGGCTAACCTAAAGAGATGTTATAAGGACATTAAGGAAAAAAGGTTAACTAGAGAGAGGAAAGGGCCCTTCTGGAATCAAAACCTTCATCTTAGTGTGGAGCCATAGGAGATGGGAAAGGTCCTCAAAGAATATTTCTCCACTGTTTTTCCATAGAGTAAGCAAGAAGATTGAGGAATTTGTGGCAGTCAATGAAAATGTCTTGATAGCAGTCAGTATTTACAGTTGATGAAGTGCTGAAGGTCCTAATGCGTACGAAGGTAAACAAAACTCCCAGGTCTGATCAGAACTAGCGGAGGACACTGTAGAAATTGCAGGTGCCTTGGCTGAGATTTATGAATCATCATTAAATAGGGGTGAGGTGCCGGAAGACTGGAGGGTGGCAAATGTTGTGCCTCGATTTAAGAAGGGCTGCAAGGAAAATGCTGAGCACTATAGGTGTGGCGCGAGTTTGATCCTGACTATGGGTGCTGTCTGTACATGGTTTGTACGTTCTTCCCGTGACCTGCATGGGTTTTTTTCCAAGAGCTCTGGTTTCCTCCCACGCTCCAAAGACGTATAGGTTTGTAGGTTAATTGGCTTCAGTAAAATTGTAAATTGTCTCTAGCCTGTGTGGGATAGTGTTCGTGTGCGGGGATCGTTGGACGGCGAGGACTCGTTGTTTGCATGCTCTAAACGGAAAGGTACTAGAAAGAATTCTGAGGGATAATATAAACATAAGACCCTTAAGGGCTGATTAGGGATGGTCAGCATGAGGGCAAGGCTATAGACGATGTCTACATGAATTTCAGCAAGGCATTTGACAAAATTGCACATGGTAGGCTGTCCTAGAAGGTTAGAATGCATGGGATCCAGGGAGAGCCAGCCAACTGGATGGAAAATTGGCTTCATGAAAGGAAGCAGAGGGTGAAGGTGGAAGGGTATTTTTGGAGTGGAGGCCTGTGATGAATGGTGTGCCTCAAGGATCATAGAAACATAGAAAATAGCAGGAGTAGGCCACTCGGCCCTCCGAGCCAGCACCGCCATTTAATATGATCATGGTTGATCATCCAAAATCAGTACCCCATTCCTGCTTTCTCCCTATATCCCTTGATTTCATCAGCCCTAAGAGCTACATCTAACTATTTCTTGAAAACATCCAGTGAATTGGCCTCCACTGCCTTCAGTGACAGAGAATTCTACAAATTCACAACTCTCTGGCTGAAAAGGTTTTTCCTCATCTCGGTCCTGAATAGCTTACCCCTTATTCTTAAACTGTGACCCCTGGTTCTGGACTCCCCCAATATCGGGAACATTTTTCCTGCATCTAGCCTATCTAATCCTTTAAGAATTTTATATGTTCCTATAAGATCCCACTCATCCTTCTAAATTCCATTGAATATAAGCCCAGTCGATCCATTCTTTCATCATATGTCAGTCCCGCCATCCCGGGAATTAACCTGGTGAACCTGCAATGCATTCCTTCAATAGCAAGAATATCCATCCTCAAATTAGGAGTCCAAAACTGCACACAATACTCCAGGTGTGATCTCACGAGCGCCCTGTACAACTACAGTAGGACCTCCTTGCTCCCATACTCAAATCCTCTCGCCAAAATGCCATTTGCTTTCTTCCCTGCCTGCTGTACCTGCAGGTACGAGGCCCATTGCTGTTTGTGGTTTATATCAAAGATTTGCATGAGAATGTACAAGGCATGATTAGTAAGTTTGCAGATGACACTAAATTGGGTAGTATGATAGAGAGCAAAGATCGTTATCAAAGATTACAGCAGGATCTTGATCAGTTGGGCAACTGGGCAGAAGAATAGTTAATGGTGTTTAATGCATATAAATGTGAGATGTTGCATTTTGGGAAGTCTAACCAGGACAGAACCTTCAAACTAGAACAACATTTGAATAGTGACATGGATAAGAAAGGTTTAGTGCGATATGGGCCGATTGCAAGCAATGAAGGTGGAGTCGCAGGTAGATAAGATGATCAAAAAGATTTTTGGCATATTGGCCTTCATCAGTCAGAATATTGAATATAGAAATTGGGAGATCATGTTGCAGTTGTATAAGACGTTCTTTAGACCGCATTTAGAGTATTGTGTTCAGTTCTGGGCACCATGATATAGGAAAGATATTGTCAAGTTTGATAGGGTTCAGAGAAGATTTACGAGGATGTTGCCAGGACTAAAGGGTCTGAGCTGCAGGGAGAGGTTGAGTTGGCTGGGTCTCCATTCCTTGGAGTGTAGGAGGATGAGGGGTGATCTTATAGAGGTGTATAAAATCATGAGAGGAATAGATCGGGTAGATGCACAGAATCTCTTGCCTAGAATAGGGGAATCGAGGACCAGAGGACATAGGTTCATGGTGAAGGGGAAAAGATTTAATAGGAATCTGAGGGGTAAGATTTCACACAAAGGGTGGTAGGTGTATGGAACGAACCGCCAGAGGAGGTTACTGAGGCTGGGACTATCCCAACGTTTAAGAAACAATTAGACAGGTACATGGATAGGACAAGTTTGGAGGGATATGGACCAAGCGCAGGCAGGTGGGACTAGTGTAGCTGGGACAAGCTGGCAGGTGTGGGAAAGTTGGGCTGAAGGACCTGTTTCCACACTGTATCACTCGATGATTATGACTCTAAGTGGGACTAGTGTAGATGGGACACCATGGTCAGCATGGGAAAGCTGGGCCGAAGGGCCTGTTTCTGTGTTGTATGACTCTATCACTCTGACTCTATTTAGATATTAAGAATTTCCTGTATATTATCTACCAGAGCTTTCTCCAGGCCCCTTTATATGCCGCTCTTATTTCCTTTTTAAGTATGCTCTTCAGTTCCCCAAACTCTTCTAGAGATACACTTGATCCTAGCTTCCTATACTCTTACCAGTTTCTACAGATGTACCGTAGAAAGCATCATATCATTATGGATCACAACTGTGGATGAAAACTGCTCTGAACAAACTGCTGGTAGTTGTAGAGAGTGTGAATGCAGGCCTGTCAATGATGCAATGCAGCCTTTCCCCCATCAACTCCATCTACACTCCAAGCTGTCTCAGTAAAGCAGCCATCATCATGAAGGATTATTAACATTCCTGTCATCACCTCTTTTACTCTCTTCCATTGGGCAGAAAATACAAAAGCTTAATGATCACATACTGCCAGATTCAGGAGTAGCTTCTTCCCAGCTATTATCAGGCCATTGCCAGACCTCTCATAAGTTAAGGGGCTAGTCCTGAACTCGCTGCAGGTAGACACAAAATGCTGGAGTAACTCAGGGGGTCAGGCAGCATCTCAGGAGAGAAGGAATGGATGACGTTTCGCATCGAGACCCTTCTTCAGGGGTGGGAGCTGCTTTACGTCCTCATCATCCACCCTGGGTAGTTCTACGGAACTGGCAAAATTTGCAGCAAAGCATCAACTACGGTACTCTGAAGCACCAATTGCCACTTTTGATTGTTGGAGTTGACATACGAAAGAAGAAGGAGAAGAACCCTTCTTCAGTCTGAAAAGTCACCCATTCCTTGTCTCCCGAGATGTTGCCTGACCCGCTGAGTTACTCCAGCATTTTGTGTCTACCTTCGATTTAAACCAGCATCTGCAGTTTTTTTCCTATACGTCGCTGCAGTCTTTCCACTATTTTGATCTGCACCTCTTCTGTAGTTGTAACACCATATTCTGCTCTGTTTATTTTTCTCTTTACACAACTCATTGTATAGACAATAGACAATAGGTGCAGGAGTAGGCCATTCAGCCCTTCGAGCCAGCACCGCCATTCAAGCTCTCTCTTGAAAGCATCCAACGAACTGGCCTCCACACCTTCACCACTCTCTGACTGAAAAAGTTCTTCCTCATCTCCGTTCTAAATGGCCTACCCCTTATTCTTAAACTGTGGCCCCTTGTTCTGGACTCCCCCAACATTGGGAACATGTTTCCTGCCTCTAATGTGTCCAATCCCCTAATTATCTTATATGTTTCAATAAGATCCCCCCTCATCCTTCTAAATTCCAGTGTATACAAGCCTAATTGCTCCAGCCTTTCAACATACGACAGTCCCGCCATTCCGGGAATCAACCTAGTGAACCTACGCTGCACGCCCTCAATAGCAAGAATTTGTGTATGGTTTGATTGCATTCATGTATGCTCTCATTGACTGGTCAGCAACCAATACAACTTTTTCACTGTACCTCAGCATATGTGACAATAATAAAATAATACTAATATAAAAATAGGAATGTAAAATATATATCTACCATATTCTTGGATCTCAAAATATGTTGAGGTAACTGTTGTGAAGTCATTTTTATACAAAGCTTCTATTTTCCATTTACCATACCTGAAAACAAAATTAGTGTGACTTACATAAAAGAGACATAATAATATTAATAATCCATCTGAGTAGTATAGAAATTACCTGAAGTGAAAATCATTTCATTTCCAAATGGCAATGGGTTGCAGTTTCATGCAGAATTACCTGTTCTGCATGCATTGGCACATGCTGGGCTTCTGCACCCATGCACTGCAGTGTGCAAGTACTGAATGCACTGGAGGTTAGATGTCGGTGCATGAGTACATTAAAGAGACACTTGGCTATACCTGAGTTGAAAACCATTAGCCCATTAGGTTCAAGCAGCCTCTCAGCAGAACAATCCCATCCTTTCCCCCTCTAATACTCCAAGAACCCTGCAACTTTGAGAGAAAAAAAGCCTATCATTTGATTCTTTTCCCATTACCCTATACTGCAAGAGGTAATATACAGCAGCTAAATAATCTATCAACATGTCTTTAGGATGTGGGATGAAACCAGATCACTCTTTGGAAACCCACAGAATCATTGAAGAACATGCAAACACCATATGAGCAACATCTGAAATGAAGATTGAACCCCAATAGCTAGAGATGTTGTCAACATTGATGAACAATTTCACTGAAACTTGACCAGCCGGCCAGCATATACAAATAATGGAAGAAAGGGTGGTATGCAGAAATGGCCAGTCTAGTCATGGAACAACCTCTTATCTTTCATTGGGTTATCGTGACTTGCAAGACTCAATATTGAATTCTCCAACTTTAGCTAACTCTGCTTTTCTGTTTTTATCATCCCTTCTACCACTTACTCTGGCAGCTCGTTCCTGAACGAGAAAGTTGACCTGCAGGTTCCTCTTAAATCATTCCCCTCTCATCTTAAACCTATGCCCTTTAGTTTTAGACTCCCTACCCTGGAAGAAGACCATGGATATTCACCTTATCTATACCGCTAATGATTTTATAAACCTCTATCAGGTCATCTATGCTCCATGAAAAAAAGACCCAGTCTGTCAGCCTCTTTTAACTCAAACCCTGAGCCCCAATAACATCCTTGTAAACCTTTTTTTTTAAACCTTTTCCAGTTTAATGACATTCTTCCCATAGTAGGGCAACCAGAACTGTACTCACTATGCCAAATGTGGCCTTACCAATGTCCTATACAGCTGTAACATGTCTCGACCCGAAACGTCACCCATTCCTTCTCTCCAGAGATGCTGCCTGTCCCGCTGCATTACTCCAGCTTTTTGTGTCCATCTTCAATTTAAACCAGCATCTGTAGTACCTTCCTACACATTTCATCTGCTCCACTGCGAAATCTCCTCAAGGTTTATCTACTTTGAAGAGGTTCTCTTCCTCTCTCCGACGTGAGTTCCGCAACATCCTCTCTCGCTGTTCTAAGTCTCCACATCATCGTCTATATCTCGTTTCCCTTTCCCGTGACTTTCAGTCTGAAGAAGGGTCTCAACCCGAAAAGTAACCCATTCCTTCTCTCCAGAAATGCTGAGTTACTCCAGTATTTTGTGTAGGAAAATAACTGCAGATGATAATATGCTCTTGGGTGGCTTACAACCCAACGGTATGAACATTGAATTCTCCAATTTAGGTAACCTTTAACAAACCTTTAACAAACCCCCAACCTCCCACCCCTCCTTCCCTCCCCTGTGTCCCACATGGATTTGCACCTATTTCTCTCCCCTCCCACCTTATCTGTAGCTTTGTTCCAACCATCTGCCTATCAAAAAAAAACCTTGCCTATGTCAACATTACCTTTCACACTTTGTCCTGCCTCTCCCATTCTCTAATTTTCTTCTCCCCTACAATCAGTCTGAAGAAGGGTCTCCACCTGAAACATCATCTATTCATTTTCTCATGGGATGCTGCCTGACCCGCTGAGTTACTCCAGCACTTTGGCATTTTGGTAAACTTCTGCACCCTTTCCAAAGCCTCTACATCCTTCCTATAATGGGGCAATCAGAACTGCGTGTAATAATCCAAATGAGGCCTAATCAAAGTCCTGTAAATGCATCATGACTTCCTGACTCCTATACTCAATGCACCGACCAATGAAGGCAGGAATACCACACATCTCTTTACCACTTTGTCTACTTGTGCGGCCACTTTCAGGGAGCTATGGATTTGGACCCCGGGATCCCTCTGTACATTAATACTGTTAAGAATCTTGCCAGTAATTGCAGCTTCTCCACTTATATTTGACCTCCCAAAATGCCAAATTTCACCAAAAGATGTAAACTTTATCAAAAGATCAATCTCCTTACATATTTGTTCCTTAGAATCCCGCTGACACCTAAGAACCCAACAGGACAATCCTACCAAAGTCATCACCCACTTCTTTTCTGTATGGTAACTCAAATTTCACTATACCTTAATTGGTACATGTGACAATAAACTGACCTTGAAACCTTGAAACCTTAATTCTCAATTCCATCTCCATAGCCTCACTGAACTATTCCTCAGAAATATCCTCTCTAAGTATAGCCAGGCGGTGTCTAATCAGAAACGCAACTCCCCCTCCTCTCTTGCCTCCACCTCTATCCCTCTTATAGCGTTTATACCCAGGGACATTGATTAACCAGTCCTGCCCCTCGCTCAGCCATGTTTCTATTATGCTCATAATATCTGCCCATTGTGCCTACTCATCTGCCTTACCTGTTAGGTCACTTGCAATGAGCTATAGTATTCCCTCCTTCCATGCCATGTTCTTACCTGTTCTGTCTACTGAATTTGCACTCATTAATATGGAACAGTGGGACAGCTGGTAGAGTTGCTGCCTCATAGCACCAGAAACCTAGGGTCTATCCTGACTTTGGATGCTGTGTGTGTAGAGTTTGCATGTTCTCCCTGTAACCACGTGGGTTTCCTCTTGGTGCTCATTTTTCCTCCCACATTCCAAAGACGTAGGTTAATTCCCCTAAATCTGTAAATTTCCCCTAGTGCGTAAGATACGAAAGTGAAATAACATAGGATTAGTGAATGGGTGATCAATGTCGACACAGACTCGGTGGGCCAAAGGGCCTGTTTCCGTGCTGTATCTCTACACTAAACTAAACTAAACTAAACTTCTGTATTTGCCTCAACCTTCTCATCTTCCTAAACTCCTGTTTTGGGTCCCACCACACTGGCCTAACTAGTTTAAACCCTCCCGAGTAGCTCTAACAAACTAATAAGATTATGAATTCTCAAAACATTTTTTTAATTTGAATGACTATATATTGTTTAAAAACAGTAACAATAATAATTTACTTGGGATTAGGTGGAATCTTGAAGTCAGGTACTGAGATTATTCCAGTGACATCTTGAAATTCAAAATAGTCCACTTTTACTCCTTCTGGGTCCTTGCATGCAGAACAAACACAATAACTTCAGTTTTATTTGCTTTTGCTATGGATTAGATAATTTGTTACAACATTCTTTATAGAAGATATCATTATAATAATTCTTACAAAGAGAACAGGAGGTATGATTGCATTTTGCCCATCATGCCACAATTTCTATTTTTGTACCAAAATCTGGTGAGGATCTAAATATAACAGCCCTGAAAAGAAACATTGTGATCACAGTGCACAATTAACCCATGTCCTTGGTTTCTCTTGTGGGCAAAATGCTCTCTTTGGAATGCTAACTGCCTAAGGGTCTGAAGAAAGATCCCAACCTAAAAGGGGACTGAAGAAGGCTCCCAACACAATCTGTCACCTATCCATCTTCTCCAGAGACGCTGTCTGACCCGCTGAGTTACTCCAGAACTTTTTTTGCTAGCTGCATAATATGATTACAGTTTGCCAATGTAATAAGAAAGCAAGACAAGTCCATTTACACTCCTATCAATGGAAAGAGCAATATTATCTTTGGAAAACACTGATAATTACAGAATCGTAGCAACCCAAAATAAGTTGATGATCCTCATAAACCTTGCTGGGGGTAGCTTTACTCGATTCCGAAAGCATGTTCAGCTGCAAATGAACTAGCCAGGGTACAAGCTTGAGTGTTAAACTCCAAATGTCAGAATCATCATTAAAATTACATAGCATTCTGACATGTCATGATCTGCATACACTGTACAGATTCAGCAGATATTAATTGTAGGTATACTAATGCCATCCTCAATACGAACGTACCGTGACTAATGCAACCAAAGTGCCTATAGCTATTGAACATCAATAGAACTGAAAGAGCTCTCATAGTATCTGTTGTAGGGGTAAGAATGGTAGGGTAATAACTAGTAAATAGGGACGTAGATTGTGCTAATGTGGTAACAGGGAACCACAGACAAATCCTAAAAGAAGAGACATGAAATGCAGCAGTGACGATACCCAAGTTTCTGGAACATCATTGATTATATTATAGCTGCACTTGTCGCTGTAACAGAAAAGTGGATCTACTGTCAACTAAATTAGACTTGTGAATACTAATTGTATTCTGTAATGAAGACCCAGCTTGTTACCTAATTGTCTTTCTGTAACCTCCATTCTGTAATCAAGACCAGGTTTTACTGTTAATCAAGTTTCTGTGTAATCTTGTCAGCTGAGAATGTAAAAGCTGTACCAACGACGCACTCAGGAGATCAGCTTTGTCTGGTTTCCTGGTGAACCCCAGGTTTAATAAATCGTCTGTTACTTTAACACCAATTCACCATGGCCTTTTCATTTGCTCCTACAACATCTAAAAGTTATATGCTAGATTTCATAGAAACATAGGAAAATAGATGCAGGAGGAGGTCATTTGGCCCTTCATGCCAGCACCGCCATTCATTGTGATCATGGCTGATCATCCACAATCAGTAACCTGTGCCTGCCTTCTCCACATATCCCTTGATTCCACTAGCCCCTGGAGCTCTATCTAACTCTTTTTAAAATTCATTCAGTGAATTGGCCTCCACTGCCTTCTGTGGCGGAGAATTCCACAAATTCACAACTCTCTGGGTGAATAAGGTTTTTCTCATCTCAGTTTTAATGTCCAAACATTTTTCCAGCATCTTTATACTTATTCAATGTCAGATATATGTTGCTACACGTTATATTTTAGTATCAAAATATCTTTAACTGGCTGTCAATAACTATGTTCTAAATTTAAAGAACTCACCTCAAATGTAATACCAACAAGTCTTTTAGCTGGTTTGAGTTCTTCATTCAGAGAATAAATTCGCAATTTCACTGCAAATTTTTAAAAAAAGACTATTTAAATAATCACAGAAAGTGAAAGTGCAATTTTTTCTTTAAGAATTACTGAAAATCAAAAATTCTTGGTTCTATTGTTAAGATTATTCATTTCCCCGGCACATCTTAGGTTCCTACTATCAGCAAGAACCTTCCCTCTTTTTCTTCAGCAATAATATGGGATTGAGGATGACTTGCTTCCACTCTAGCTTTGTAAACTCTGAGATGGCCATTGAGGGCATAGTGGGACCGACAGATGCTCCAGAGTGTTGAACCATTTGTGCTTGATGGGGCAGACAGCTGGGTGGATTAGGAAGTGGTGCGATGTTTCCATTGATGCTGGACTTCCATGTGCTCTCGGCAAATGGACTGGAGGTTCTCAAACTCATCCTCAACACCCCTTTGCCATTTTGAGTAGACGCAGGCCAAGAATTTTCAGATTTGGAAAGGATGCTATACTTTTCACAGGAATTGCAACTGGGATATCATCTGCCTCCAAGGCCTAGTGTTTCTTCATATTATATAGGATTGGGCTGATTCTTTGTCAGTCAGCGGTTGGAATGAATGTTTACTATGGTTTCAAGGCTATTCACATCAAATAAAGTGTGATTATTGAAAAGGGTTTCTTTCAGTGGATGATCCAAAACTAAAAAGTTCACAGATGGTCAGCCCATTAGTTATATTTACACTTTTGCTAATTGATACATTTCCAATTTAACTTTCACTTACTGTAGAGAGAGATGTTGGATGACTGCATTGTATCTTTGGCATAGTGCTTATCTCATTAACTGGAAAAAAAGTTGTTCTTTATAGCTCCAAATTGCTACCTTGTCCTGTAAACTGCTCCTCCCTCTGCCCTGAGCTTTCACTTATACCCAGCAGGGCTTACTTCTACCTATCTGAAATCACAAGATTGAAAATCCAGCAGGGCCTCTAAATATATTGACAATGAAGATGGAGACTTTACCTTGAATCTTATGGATAAGAGTCAGTAGTGAATTAGAACATGATAAAACAAAATGGTTCAACATTAACATTTTGCACAGAAAATAATCAGACTAAGACTGATACCTGACTGATCAGGTGTGTAAACAGGTTTGTCAGTCTGGATAAAGAGTAATCCATTGTGGTAAGACACGAGCACCATCTCCTCTTTATTCAATCCCGCAGCATTTGCTTGTAAGTACACATATTGCTGTTCGTCCTTTTTTCTAGGTAAATCTTTTGGTGAGATCTGTTAAAAAAAACTTATTTTTACAGGCATGAATGCAGTTGATTTTTTGGATTATTACATCAATGATTATCCAAATCATTAACCATTTATTATTTTTAACAGTGATGCTGATATTATTATGATGTAATTTATATTTTAATACTGGATTTTTCAATATGTTACAAAAATAAGAGATGTAATAATAATTGTACAAGATTGAATGGTAAGCAAATAGATTTTCAATCTTTACTTTTTCCTTGTGCTTCCACATTTCCAATAATCATTTGCAATTCAATTCATTGGAATGAATGTCAACAAGAATGGATTTTATGAAATTTAATGCAGATAATTGCAGGGTGTTGCATTTGGGAAACTAGGGAAGGACTTACAGCGTGAATGGCAGGGCCATCGGCAGTGTTGTAGAGGTAGAGGGATCTAGAAGTGCAGGTACACAGTTCCTTGAAAAAGTGTCTAGGGTGGTCAAGAATGCTTTCGGTACATTTCGAAGAATCTTGGTACAGTCCGAATAAGGTCTCGACTCATTATTTCTATCCAGAAATGCTGCCTATCCCACTCAGTTAGTCCAGCATTTTGTAACCATTTTTGGTACATGGACTAGGGATAGAGCTTAGAAGTTGGGATATTATATACAGTTATGCAAGACATTGGTGAGGCCACATTTGCTGTATTGTGTTCAGATTTGGTCACCCTGCTATAGGAAGGATGTTGTTAAGCTGGAATGGGTGCAGTACAAGGATGGTGTCAGTTATCGGGCCTGAGCTATTAGGAAAGGTTGGCCGGGCTAGGACTTCATTCCTTGGTGCACGAGAGGATGATGGGTAATGTTATGAAAGTATATAAGATCATGGGTGGAACAGACAGGGTAGATGCACAGTCTTTTATCGAGAGTAGGGGAATTAAGAACCAGGGGATATAGGTTTAATGTGAGAGGGGAAAGATTTAATAGGGGCAACATTTTCACACAGATGGTAGTGGGTATATAAGCTGACAGAGGAGGTAGTTGAGGCCACTATAATAGAAACATGTAAAAGACATTTGGCCAGGTACGTGGATAGTACATGGATTGCTCCATTGCCAGTGAGACCACACATAAATTGGAGGAATACCTCATATTTCGCTTGGGTAGCTTCCGACCCAACAGTATGAACATTGAATTTTGTCATTTTAGGTAACTTCTACAAACACTTCCATTCCCCTCCCCCTGCTTTTCTCCACTAAAGGACATTTAATTTTTGCTTCAAGTCCACCCCTACCCGATAATCAATCTGAAGAAGGGTCCCGACCTGAAATATCACCTATCCATTTTCTCCAGAGATGCTACCTGACCGGCTGAGTTACTCCAACATTTTTTGTCTATCTTTGCTATAAATCAGCGTCTGAAGTTCATTTTTATTACATGCTGTGGTATTTGGTGGACAATTTCAGAGATTTCACTGCATAGTGTCATACAGCACAGAAACAGGCCCTTCGGCCCAACATGCCCAAGCCGACCAAGATGTCCCATCTATACTATTCCATCTGTCTGCGTTTGCCCCATATCCCTCCAAAACTTTCCTATCCATGTACCTGTCCAAATGCCTTTTTAAATATTGTTGTAGTACCTGCCTCAACTACCTCGCCTGGAAGCTTGTTCATATGCTTATCACCCTGTGAATAAGTAGTGCATCAAATTCTTATTAAATCTTTCCCCTCTCATCTGAAACCTATATCCCATTGTTCCTGATTCCCCTATTCTGGGCTTACCCTTTCTACTCCTCTCATGATCCGAAACATCCCTATAAGATCACCCCTCATCCTCCTATGCTCCAAGCAATAAAGTCCTAGCCTGTGCAAACTCTCCTTATAGCTCAGGCCCTCAAGTACTGGCAACAGGGCAGCACGGTGGTGTAGCAGTAGAATTGCTGCCATACAGTGCCATTGACTCGGGTTTGATCCAGACTACAAGAGCTGTCTGGATGGAGTTTGTATGTTCTCCCTGTGACTACGTGGGTTTTCTCCAGATGTTATAGTTTACTCGCACATTCCAATGACATGCAAGATAATTTGCTCCTGTAAATTGCCTCGAGTGTGTAGGATAAAACTAGTGTACAGGTGATCATTGGTAGGTGCGGACTCGGTGGGCGGAAGGGCCTGCTTCTACACTGTATTGATAATTCTAATTCTGCACTCTTTCCAGCTTAACAAAAAGCTTCCTGTAGTAGGATGATCAAAACCGAACACAGTCCTCCAATTGCTAACTCACCAAAGTCTTGACAACAGTAAGATAACTTCCCCACTTATATATTCAATACCCTGAATGATGAAGGCCAATGTTGCAAAAGCCCATCTGAGCACCCTATCTACCTGTGACGCCACTTTCAAAGAACTATGTTTCTGCACTCTGAAATCCCTCTGCTCCAAACCACTCCTGAAGGCCCTGCCTGTTGTCGGAAATTTAGAAATTATAAGGAAGATGAGTAGGTTACAGACTGTTTACCCCTAGAGCTCACATGCTGGGGAAGCAGGATGGGAAAAATGGCCAACATCGGATGTTAGGAGGGTAATAAATAGATTTGTCAATGTATTTAGCTTTTATGGCACAGTTAGTTTAGGGAGGGTAAACATTGGGGGTTATAAATAGTTTATAGTATTAAAACTAATACACTGATGAACAGCAGGTTTCCTTGTCTATTGAGGGGCAATAGTTGTTTTCTGTTTAGGTTTTTGTCCATTGCCACCCTGAGATTACAGCTGATTGACATCTGTGGTATCTACGGGAGAGAGATTTTTAAGGTATCAGGAAGCGTGGAGGTAGAGATAATTCAGGGGAAAGAAAAAGATGAAAGGTTACAGAGGCATTAATTAATGATGGTTTATTTCAAATCCACGAGTAATCATTGTGCCAAGAGAATATAAAATGCTGTAGGTACTGTGAATCTTTGAAACATTTTGGGTTCTCTCAGAGTGTTTCCCGATATGCACTGTTAAGACCATCAATAAACTGACTTGTCAGATAGACTCACCCCTGATCTACAAGCTGTTTTATTTTGTGTCCTTGCTGATCTAAGTAAAGCCAAATTCAGGGCACAAATGTAGCAGAAAATCCCCTCCTACATCGCCATTCACTGTGAAAGTCTTACCCTGGTTAGACTTCCCAAAATTCAACGCCTTGCACTAATCTACCTTGAACTCCATTAACCATTCCTCAGCCCACCTTCCCAGCTGATCAAGATCTTGCTGTAATTTTTTGTTACTATCTTCGCTATCGAAAATATCACCCACTTTAGTGACATCTGCAAACTTGCTAATCATACCTTGTACATGCTCATCCAAATCGTTGATTTCAACCACAAAAGCAATGGACCCAGCACTGATCCCTGAGGCACATCACTATTCTCAGGCCTCCAGTCCGAAAAACATTCTTCCACCATCACCCTCTGCTTTCTTCCATGAAACCATGAAATCAATTCTCTATCCAGTCAGCTAGCTCTCCCTGGATCCCATGCAATTTAACATTCTAAAACAATCTACCATGCGGAACTTTATCAAATGCCTTGTTGAAGTCCATATAGACCTTGAGGACTGTCTGAGTTTGTAAGTTTGCCCTGCGATCGTGTAGGTTTCCTCTAGATGCTCTGGTTTCTACCAGCATCCCAAAGACGTGCAAGTTTGTAGCTTAATTAGTTATAGTATTACAGCGTGGAAACAGGCCCTTTGGCCCAACTTGCCCACACCGACCAACATGTTCCATCAACACTAGTCTCACCTGCCTGTGTTTGGCCCATATCTCTCTAAACCTATCGTATCCATGTACCTATCTAAATGTTTCTTAAACGTTGTGTTAGTACCTGCTTCAACTACCTCCCCCGGAAGCTTGTTCCATACACCCACCACCCTTTGTGTAAAACTGGTACCCCTCAGGTTCCTATTAAATGGAACCTTTGTGTAAAACTGGTACCCCTCAGGTTCCTATTAAATTTTTCCCCCTCACTTTAAACTTATGTCCTCTGTTTCTCAATTCCCTTACTTTAGGCACGAGAGTCTGTGCGTTTATCTGATCTATTCCTCTAATGATTTTGTACACCCTTCTTCCCCAGAGTTGCCATCATACTCCATCTTCGAAGCAACAGCAAGTGAGAGGGGAGGGAGCCGCATGGTGACTGAGCAGGCACACTGAAACACAAAGTGCTGGAATAACTCAGCCGACTGAATCAGTCTGAGGAAGGATCCCGATGACGCCAATCCGTGTTCTCCAGAGATCCTGACCCTCTGAATTACTCCAGCACTTTGTATCCTTTCGGTGGGTGATGGTCGGAAGCCGGGGCTTTAAACGGCCGGGGATGGGTCGGCAGGTCCGTCCACTATATCCAACATCTGTTATAAGGAGGCCTTTAAAACAAGGGTTTACTGTATTGTCTTTGCGAAACAGTTAGGAGAGAAGATTGAGAACACAGTTCATTCTTTCACGACGGAGAGACACAACTAGAAGGAGCACTCGCTACTCCCAATTCCATCTGTGGCCGCTCAGGGCTCTCGTAAATCTTTCCAGATTATAGGGGTGGGCGTATCATCAGTTGCCAGAAAATCGATGTTCAACCTGTACAAGCATCTGGTATTCTATTTTTGAATGAGGTTGAAAGCCATGCAGCACTGATAAAAGATAGCATGCAGCTGAATTTCTTCCCCTTTAATTTTAGTTGACCAATAGGCTACATGTAAATTGATTAATTTTCTTTAAATATTTTATCCAGAAGTTCAATTTTAAATACTACAACAATAACTGAAAAAGCATCCATCTTCACGCAGCGATATGAAAAGCAAACTCGTAAGAAAGTAGGTACAATTATACACTGAATTAATACCATGTGTAATATCTGGACCAATGACATTCAAAACCGTCGATTGTTGGAAAGAAAGGGCTGTAAATATTTAAATTAAAGAATGGATAGAAATTGTTGCGAATGCTCACCAAGCAAAAAGGATTAGCAAAACCAAAAAAAATCTCAATGGCAGGTACGTCAAGGTTACATGGCAAAAATATCCCTTTTTAATCATTCTAAATTAAATGAATAATTCAGAATGATTTAAAAAGGCTGTCTTTGCAATGTTTTATTCAACAATTCTTATGTACTCGTATATAATTTAGGAAGATCACATTTGATATAACAATGTAGGTTGCCGTAAGTAATAAATCATTACAACATGGAAAGATTCAAAGACTATATCAGAAAATGTGAACAATTAAAAAATAAACTTACGGTTAACTTCACAGATCCTTGAAATCTATTTTCTTCACCTATTGAAACTCTTTTTTGAGCAAAAATCTTTTGTCTATCTGGGCAGCTTCTCAAAGTAATTGTGACGTCTAATGTATCTGTATATCCATATGTTTGAACCACCACAGTCTCAAATGCTCCCACTCGAAATACCTTGGGTGATGTTATCAGGTACCTATAAAAGTAGTCAAGTTGTACAATAGACAAAAGATATGGCAACAAATGGAAATCAAAAACAAACAGATGTTAAAACATAAAATGGGAGCAGATGTAAGGTTCAAGATGAAATCAGACAGGATCTTTGAGGAATAGAAAGCAAGGGGGGAAGAAATCAAATGGGGATTAGGAGGACCAAAAGGGACCACAAAAAGGCTTTGGCAAGTCTGATTAAAGAAATTTCCAAGACTTTTTATACATACGTTAAAAAAAAAGGGTAACCAGGGAGAAGGTAGGACCGCTCAAGGATAAAGAAAATAATTTGTGCTTGGAGTTAGGGGATGTAGGCAAGATACTAAATGAGTACTTTGCATCAGTATTCCCCAAGGAGAAGGATAGGGAGGTTAGTGAGATCAGGGTAAGAGAATACCAAAAGGCAAGGACAGTTTGAAATTAAAAAGGAGAAGGTGTTGGGGTTCTTGAAGAGCATTAAGGGAATAATTCCCCAGGACCTGATGAGATTGATCCCAGATTATTGAGAGAATAGATTGCAGGAGCCTTGAAGAAGCCTTGCATCTTCTCTAGCCACAGGCAATATCCTAGTGGACTGTAGAGTAGCTAATGTGATTCCTTTGTTTAAGAAGGGAAGTTGTGAGAATCCAGGGAATTATAGGCTGGTGAGCCTGACACAGTAGTAGGGGAGCTATTGGAAAGTCTTCTTTGAAATAGGATTTACTCTTGTTTGGAAGAGAATGGGTTAATTAGGAACAGTCAGCATGGGTCTGTATGTGGCTGGTCATGCCTTACCAACTTGATTGAGTTTTTTGAGGAGGGATGAAGGCGATCAATGAGGGTAGGGCAATGAATGTTGCCTGCATGGATTTTAGTAAGGCATTTGATAAAGTCCTCCATAGTAGGCTGTTCCAAAAGATTTGGGATGCACAGGAGTAACATTGAGTTGGTCGTATGGATTCATAACTGGCTTACTGATAGGCAACAGAGGGATGTGGTAAAATGATGATATTCGGGCTGGAGATATGTGTCCAGTGGATTTCTACAGAGATCTGTGCTGGGACCTCTGCCATTATATATAAATGAGATATATATATAAATGACGGATGTAAATATATAGGAAGGCACTGCAGAGGCTGGTTTATACCAAAGAAAGACACAAAACGCTGTAGTAACACAGCATCTTTGGAGCAAAAGGAATAGGTGACTTTTCTCTCGACCAGAAACATCATCTATTCCTTTTCTCCAGAGATTCTGCAGGATCCGCTGAGTTGCTCCAGCTTTTTGTGTCTATCTTGGATGTAAATGATTGGAAAGTTTTCAGATGATACCAAGATTGCTGGAGTTGCGAACTGTGAGGAAGACTATCAAAGTATATAGCGGGAAATAGTTCAGCTATAGAAATGTGCAGAAAAATGGCAGATAAAGCATAAACTAAGCAAGTGTGAAGTGTTGCACTTGGGAGATCGGATGTAATAGGAAAATAACCAATTTGTTGCATAACCCTTAACAGCATTGATATACAGAGAGACTTTAGACTCCAAGTTCATAACTCCCTGAAAATGGCAACACAAATAGAAGGGATATTGTATACTTGTATATTGTATATTGGTTGAGGCAATGAGTATAAAAGTCTGGAATTCAGGATGCAGCCTTGTAGAACTTTGGCTAGGCTGCATTTGGAGTATTTCATACAGTTCTAGTCACCCCCAATGCAGGAAGGATGGGGAGGATTTGAAAAGAATGCAGAGGAGTTTTAACGGAATGATACCTGGACGAGAGGGTAGACACAAAAAGCTGGAGTAACGCAGCGGGACAGGCAGCATCTCTGGAGAGAAGGAATGGGTGAGGCTTCGGGTCGAGACTAGAGGGTATTGGCTACAAGGAGAGGTTGTACAGACTTGGATAGTTTTCTCTTTAACTGCAGAGGCTGAGGTGAGACCTGATAAAAGTATAAAAAATTATGATTGGGTTGGTAGTCAGACTCCAAAAGAGAGAGTTAAGAGAGATTTAAGAGAGAGTTAGATAGAGCTTTAGGGGCTAGTGGAATCAAGGGATATGGGGAGAAG
This sequence comes from Rhinoraja longicauda, assembly GCF_053455715.1. Lineage (NCBI taxonomy): Eukaryota > Metazoa > Chordata > Chondrichthyes > Rajiformes > Arhynchobatidae > Rhinoraja > Rhinoraja longicauda. The sequence continues at coordinate 1,372,899 of NC_135983.1, read as the reverse complement.
GCAGGCACGGGTTATTGATTGGGGACGATCGGCCATGATCACAATGAATGGCGGTGCTGGCTCGATGGGCCAAATGGTCTCCTCCTGCACCTATTTTCTATGTTTCTATGTTTCTAGAACTATTTTCCCAGTATGGAAATGCCAAATACTCGAGGGCACAGGTTTAAGGTGGGATGGAGCAAAGTTTTAAGGGGATGTGCAGGCAATTTTGATTTTTATATAGTGGGCGGTAGGTGTCTGGAACTTGCTGCTGGGAGTGGTGGTAGTCAGATGCAATTTTAGAAGGTTTTGGATAGGCACATGAATATGCTGGGAATAGACTGATATGGATGAGTGCAAATAGATAAGAGTTTTTATCGGCATTATGTTCTGCACAGACATTGTGGGCCGAAGCATCTGTTCTGTGCTGCACAGTTCTATGTTCTATGCTGGAAACATTCAACTGTTTCTCTGCCCGGCGGGGGCTTCAATGTCGGGAGCCACGACCGCCCCGACGGGCAGAGGAACAGTTGGGACCGCTGTGGACCTTTCACCGCAGCCTGGGACGTGGCAACTACAACAGCCTGACCGCGGGAGAAGACGGCAGGGCAAGATAAAAGACATTCTGGCCTTCCATCACAGTGAGGAGGTGACTGGAGGAAACTCACTGTGATGGATGTTTATTTTTGTTTGATTGTGTGTGTTATTGCTTATTTTTATTGCTCTTGTTGTTGGACTGTGGGTAATCTTTCATTTCACTGCACATTTATGTGTATGTGACAAATAAACTTGACTGATCAGCTTGCATCTTTTTTTTTTCTTTTTTTTTTTTATCATATATCTACAGCCGGAAACAGGCCTTTTCGGCCCTCCAAGTTCGTGCCGCCCAGTGATCCCCGTACATTAACACTATCCTACACCCACTAGGGACAATTTTTACATTTACCCAGCCAATTAACCTACATACCTGTACGTCTTTGGGCAGAAAAACAGCATGAAAATTTCAGGTCAAGGACACCACAGGTGGGAAAAAGATAAAAAGGTGGTTTTAAGTTGTGGAGAGGGTAGAGGCCAATGGGCAAGAATATCTCTGAAAGCGTAGGCTCATGGGGCCATGTCATGATGATGAGATCTTGACGAAGATTGGTTGATAATTAACCAGGGCAAATGGAGAGAGATTGTAGGAAATACCCAGTGGATGAGGTAGTGCCTGTGAAAATAGAAACACTGAGTATACATACACTCAGAACCTACCAGCCAGTTCTGATACAAAGAAAGAAACTGAATTACCTGACATTTTAAAGTTCTAAAGGCTACTACGTGCCCAGATGGAAGATGAAATGCTGTTTCAAAAGCTTCCATTGGACTTATTTAGAACAGTGCAGGAGGCTACAGACAGGTCAGAGAGGAAGCATTTCCGATTGCTCTGACTGACATTTCACCCATTTTACATGCCGCTAGATTTATATAGTCTCTATAAATAATCTATCAATCATAATACTGCATCAACAATTTATTACCCTAACAATCCCACACCCATCCTTTTAGTCAAGTCAAGTCAAGTCAAGTCAATTTTATTTGTATAGCACATTTAAAAACAACCCACGTTGACCAAAGTGCTGTACATTTGAATTAGGTTCCAATAGAAAAAAAAATGAAAACATACAGTAGCACGCAAACAGTTCACAGCGCCTCCTCAATGAGCCTCAAACGCTAGGGAGTAGAAATATGTTTTGAGCCTGGACTTAAAGGAGTCGATGGAGGGGGCAGTTCTGATCGGGAGAGGGATGCTGTTCCACAGTCTAGGAGCTGCAACCGCAAAAGCGCGGTCACCCCTGAGTTTAAGCCTAGACCGTGGGATAGTGAATAGCCCCAAGTCGGCCGATCTGAGGGACCTGGAGTTAGAGAGGGGGGTTAGAAGATTTTTGATGTAGGGGGGGGAGTGTCCATTTAGGGCTTTATACGTGAATAGGAGGAGCTTGAAGTTGATTCTGTACCGTACAGGGAGCCAGTGGAGAGAGGCCAGAAATATTAGAGATATTTCCTTTGTCCTATCCAATCCTCTTTTGTTCTCTCTGCAACTTAAAACTAACCTCATTTCCATGAGGAGTAGATGCCCTGAAATGTGAACACTCTCCTTCCACTCATGCTGCCAGGCCATTCTATAGCAACAAGTGTTTGCAATAGAAGTCAAATGCACTTATGCAGTATAATATACATGAAAGGTTGGATTCTGCACATGGGATACATATTATTCGTGTTAGTACACTGTGAATGGCTCGATTGTAATCTTGTATTGTCTTTCCACTGATGGTTAGCACGCAACAAAAGCTTTTCATTGTACCTCGGTACACATGACAATAAACTGAACTGTTTAAGTTGTATTTTGATGGTTGCAATTTAATTAAAATTTGAGAAAATTACACAGCATACATTGCCCAAAAAATGAACAACTTTATTACACCCAGATGAACGAACACATTCTGACTGAATGATGTAAGTGAGTCAGTTAAGGCTGGAGTGGCATGCAATCCCACGTGAAGTGAAAAGGTTTTGGGTTCAAATCTCACTCCAAAGACTGAAGCACAAAAATCTAGGGAGATAGTCCACAACAATACTGAGGGTGTGCTCAAGAGTCTCTGAGAAAACTATGCAAGGCTCTCTCAGGTTGATACAAAAGATTCCATGGTACTGATTAAAATAAGATCCAGTGATTTTGTGCAATATTTCTTCCTTGTTTTAATGTTACTTAAACATCGTATCCAATCATTATCATGTTGCTGTTTATTATTAATAAAATTATGTATTTATTATAATTACTTTTTGTAAAGTGCTTTGGTAGATTGCCTTTTGGTATAATTTACAGTATTTTTTATTAATAAAGTTGAAATGGTTTTCTATAATTGTATGAGCACTGTGAGTTCAAGATGAAAACAAAATTAAAATTAGGTAATCTAATGCATTTATATTTTTAAATTAATATGAATCCCAACACTTTATTTTATGTCCTACTTGTAATTCTATAATTTACAAAGTACTTTATATGGCAAAAAAAATCAAATTTAGATTCCAAATTAATACCAATTTAGCAAAAGAGATTATTACTATTTTCAGAGAATGTTATTTATTAAATAATACTTAATTCTAAAATTATTTTAAATTAAAGTACTCACGTGCGTTCCTGCCCAGTGCTACTTTGAAAGAGAGCCACAAAACTAATAATGAAAATAAATTTCATATTCAGAGATTTTCCAAACCCCAACAGGTTGGTAAAAAAGCTGGGCTTAATGAAATGTTGCAGCTGCAGAACAACTTATCTGAGTCTAATAACGATTATTTACTTTAGGTTAATAATATATGACTCTGCTAACATTTAGGTATTGAGAAAGACCTTTTGTAAATTATTATTGGGAAAGACATTGTAAATTGGATAAAAAAACATAGAAACATAGAAAATAGGTGCAGGAGGAGGCCATTTGGCCCTTCGAGCCAGCACCGCCATTCATTGTGATCATAGCTAATCATCCACAATCAGTAACCCGTGCCCAACCTCTCCCCATATCCCTTGATTCCACCAGCCCCCAGAGCTCTATCTAACTCTCTCTAAAATTCATCCAGTGATTTGGCCTCCACTGCCCTCTGTGGCAGAGAATACCACAAATTCACAACTCTCTGGGTGAAAAAGTTCCTTCTCACTTCAGTTTTAAATGGCCTCCCCTTTATTCTAAGACTGTGGCCCCTGGTCCTGGACTCGCCCAACATTGGGAACATTTTTCTTGCATCTAGCTTGTCCAGTCCTTTTATAACTTTATATATCTCTATAAGATCCCCTCTCATCCTTCTAAACTCTAGTGAATACAAGCCTTGTCTTTTCAATCTTTCCTCATATGACAGTCCCGCCATCCCAGAGATCAATCACGAGAACCTATGCTGCACTGCCTCAATTACAAGGATGTCCTTCCTCAAATTAGGAGACCAAAACTGTATACAACATTCCAGATGTGGTCTTACCAGGGCCCTATACAACTGCAGAAGAACCTCTTTACTCCTATACTGAAATCATCTCATTATGAAGGCCAACATGCCATTAGCTTTCTTCACTGCCTGCTGTACCTGCACCCTAACTTTCAGTGACTGGTGTACAAGGACACCCAGGTCTCGCTGCACTTCCCCCTTACCTAACCTGACACCATTGGGATAATAATCTGCCTCCTTGTTTTTGCCGCCAAAGTGGATAACCTCACATTTCAAGTCAAGTCAAGTCAAATTTATTTGTCACATACACATACTGGATGTGCAGTGAAATGAAAGTGGCAATGCCTGCGGGTTGTGCACAAAAAGAAAAAGAATTACAGTTATCTACATTATACTGCATCTGCCATGCATCTGCCCACTCACTCAACCTGTCCAGGTCACCCTGCAACCTATTAACATCCTCTTCACAGTTCACACTGCCACCCAGCTTTGTGTCGTCCGCAAACTTGCTAGTGTTACTTCTAATTCCTACATCCAAATCATTAATATATATGGTAAATAGTTGCGGCCCCAACACGGAGCCTTGCGGCACTCCACTCCCCACTGCCTGCCATTCTGAAAAGGACCCATTTACTCCTACTCTTTGCTTCCTGTCTGGCAACCAATTCTCTATCCATGTCAACACTCTACCCCTAATACCATGGCTTCTAATTTTGCTCACCAATCTCCCGTGTGGGAACTTATCAAAGGCTTTCTGAAAGTCTCGATACACTACATCCACTGGCTCCCCTTCATCCATTTTTACTTGTCACATCCTCAAAAAATTTCAGAAGATTAGTCAAGCATGATTTCCCTTTAATAAATCCATGCTGACTTGGACTTACTGCCATCCAAATGCATCATTATTACCTCTTTAATAATTGACTCCAGCATCTTCCCCACCACCGATGTCAGGCTAACTGGTCTGCAATTCCCCGTTTTTTCTCTCGCTCCTTTCTAGAAAAGTGGGATAACATTAGCTATCCTTCAATCTAAAGGAACTGATCCTGAATCTATTGAAAATGTTCACCAATGCATCCACTATTTCTAGAGCCACCTCCCTGAATACCCTGGGATGCAGGCCCTGGGGATTTATCAACCTTCTGCCTTCAAGGGACCCACATTTGTCTTTGCGAATCTTTTTCTCTTAACATATCTAAAGACGCTTTTACTGTCCTTCTTTATATTCTTGGCCAGCTTTCCCTCGTACTTCATCTTTTCAGCCCGTATTGCCCGTTTTGTTACCTTCTGTTGTTCTTTGAAAGTTTCCCAATCCTCTGGCTTCATGCTACTCTTTGCTGTGTTATACATCTTTTCTTTTAGTTTTATTCCATCCCTAACTTCCCTTGTCAGCCACGGTTACCTCCTACTCCCCTGAGAATCTTTCTTCCACTTTGGATGAAATGATCCTGCATCTTCCGGATTATGCCCAGAAATTCCTGCCATTGCTGTTCCACCATCATTCCTGCTAGGATCCCTTTCCAGTCGACCTTAGCCAGTTCCTCCCTCATGCCTTCATAGTCCCCTTTGAACAACTGCAACACTGACACTTCCGATTTAACTTTCTCCCTCTCAAATTGCAGATTAAAACTAATGATATTATGATCACTACCTCCAAGCAGCTCCTTTACCTTGAGTTCTCTTATCAAATCTGGTTAATTGGACAACACTAAATTCAGAATTGCCCTTTCTCTGATAGGCTCCAGCACAAGCTGCTCTAAGAATCCATCTTGGAGGCACTCTACAAACTCTCTTTCTTGGGGCCCAGAACCAACATGATTTTCCCAGTCTACCTGCATATTGAAATCCCCCATCACCACAGTGGCATTACCTTTGTTACATGCCAGCTTTAACTCCTGCTGCAACTTACACCCTACATCCGGGCTACTATTTGGGGGTCTGCAGACAACTCCAATTAGTGTCTTCTTACCTTTACAATTCCTCAACTCTATCCACAGTGATTCTACCTCGTCAGTCCCTATGTCACCCCTCACAAGGGACTGAATTTCGTCCCTCACCAACAGAGCTACCCCACCTCCTCTGCCCACCTGCCTGTCCTTTCTATAGGATGTATAACCCTGAATATTAAGTTCCCAGGCCCGATCCTCCTGCAGCCACGTCTCTGTAATCCCCACAATGTCATATCTACCAACCGCTAACTGAGCCTCAAGCTCATCTACTTTACTTCTTATACTTTGCTCATTCATATATTACTTTTAATTCCTTACTCATCTCACCCTTCACATCGATTCTTACACTTGGCCATTCTCTCCTATCCCTTCGTGAGCTTTCCTGTTAATTCTGCTGTCATTAACTATCCCTTTACTCTCTTTCCCTTTAACTCCATCCTTGTCTATCCCATTTGACCCCACCTCCCCCCTATTTCGTTTAAAACCACCCGTGTAGCAGTGGCAAACCTGCCTGCCAGAATGCTGGTCCCCCACCTGTTAAGATGTAATCCTTCCCTTTTGTACAATTACTCCCCCAAAACAGATCCCAGTGGTCTAAGAATCCCCGCCCCCCGCATCAGCTCCTCAGCCACACATTCAGGTCCTGTATCTCCCTGTTCCTGCCTTCACCAGCACGAGGAACGAACTGGAAGAAAACCGGAGATAACCACCCTGGAGGTACTGCTTTCCAGCATTTTTACGAGCTCTCTAAAGTCACGCTGCGGAATATCTATCCCCTTCTTTCCGACGTCGAGCACAAGAAAGCAGTGGCAGATAAGGATAGGGAGAATCCAGAGATTTTACAAAGAGAAGTATGTGAAGGGAAAAGAGGTAAGAGAGAGAGATTATGGCCCCTCAAAACCCAAAGTCATCATCTATGTATGGAGCAGCAGGACATGGGCAAAATCCTCAATGAATTTTCCCCTCTGTTTTTACCACGGAGAAAGACATAAAGACCAGGGAAATTGGGAAAATTAATGGGGATGTATTGAGAACAGTCCAGACAGCGAGGAGGTACTGGATGTCTTAAAATGTATGAGGGTGGATAAATTTCTCGAGCCTGATAAGGTATATCCAATTACACTGTGGGAAGCTCGAGAAAAATTTGTAGGAGTCTGGTAGGGATATATAAATTATCGTTAGACATGGGTGAGGTGCAAGAAGACTTGTGGGTGGTTAATGTTTAAGAAGGTTTGAAAAGAAAACCAAACCTGGGGACTACAGCCTAATGTCTGTGGTAGACAAGTTACTTGTGAGCATTCTGAAGGATAAGATATACCTGCATTTGGAAAGAGAGGGGTTGATTTGGGATAATCAGCATGGTTTTGTGCTTGAGAGATTGCTTCTCATGAATTTGAGTGTTTTGAAGAGGTAACTATTTTTGAAGAAGTAGATTGATGAGGTCAGGGCCATAGATCTTGTTTATATAGACTTCAGCAGGGCCCTTGATAAAGTTATTTGTGATAGGTGGCTCTGGAAGGTTACCAAGGGTGAGCTAGCTAATTAGAAATGGAATTGGCTTTGTGGTTGGAAGCAGAGGATGGGGGTGGAAGATTGTTTTTCAGACTGGAAGCTTGTCTAATGCTGTGCCTCAAGATCAGTGGTGGGCTCATTGCTGTTGTGGTTTATATTAACAATTACGACAAACATATAGAAGGCATGATTTACAGATGACACTAAAATATGTTGAATCATGAACGGTGAAAATGATTATCGAGTTACAGTGGAATCTTGATCAGCTGAGCAATGGTACCAAGAATGGCAAATGGAGTTTAATTCAGATAAATGTGGGTGTTGTATTTTGGGAGGCCAAACCAGGGCAGATCCTTCACAGTGAATGATTTTGCCCTGGACAGTGTTGTGGAGTAGAGGGATCCAGGAGCACACATCCATAATTCCCTGAGAGCGATATCAAAGGTAGATAGAATGGTAAGTTATTGAAGTGTTCAGGAGCATGTGAGGTGTCTCGGATAAAGATTTGAAGGGACTGGTCAAGGGGGGACAAGATGGAACCAAGGTATTTGGAGATGAGTTCAATGGGGCAGGTAGGCAAAAGCAATGAGTATTCCGGGGCAGAGCTGTTTGTGGATTTTGGGATGGAAATAGAAATGGGCAGTACAGGGCTGTGTAACCATAAGGTTGGAGGCTGTGGAGGGGAGATGATGAATGATGATGATGATGAATAAATTTATTGGCCAAGTATGCATATACAAGGAATATGCCTTGGTGTTCCACTCACAAATGACAACACAAACATACAGTTAACAATTAAGAATAAAGCATAACACATCAAAACAATAAGGATACACCATTACGGTCTAAACATGTGGGTGAAAATAAAGCAGAGCAAAAAAGAGACTACAGACTTTGGTTATTGAGTAGATCACTCATGGAAAAAAGCTGTTTTTATGTCTAGCTGTGGCTGCTTTGACAGTCCGGAGTCACCTTCCAGAGGGAAGTGCTTCAATGAGTTTGTGGCCAGGGTGAGAGGGGTCAGAGATGATCTTGCCCACTCGCTTCCTGGCCCTTGCAGTGTACAGTTCGTCAATGGGGGGGATGGTTGCAGCCAACAACCTTCTCAGCTGTGCGAACGATTCGTTGCAGCCTCCGAATGTCGTGCTTGGTGGCTGAGCCAAACCAGACCATGATGGAGAAGGTGAGGGCGGACTCAATGATAGCAGTATAGAATTGGACCATCATTGCCTGTGGCAGATTGTGTTTCCTCAGTTGCCGCAGGAAGTACATCCTCTGTTGGGCCTTTTTGACTGTGGAGTCGATGGTGGCCCCCCCATTTAAGGTCCCCGGAGATGATGGTTCCAAGGAACTTAAATTACTCCACATATGTGACTATGGTGTTGTTGATGGTGAGTGGGGGGAGTGGAGGGGGATCTCTTCGAAAGTCTACAATTAGTTCGACTGTCTTGAGAGCATTGAACTCCAGGTTGTTGCAATGGCACCAGGATGCCAGCTGTGTCACTTCCCATCTGTAGGCAGATTCCTCCCCATCCTGGATCAGTCCAATCAGGGTAGTGTCATCCGCAAACTTGATGAGCTTGACAGAGGAGTCTGTGGCGGTGCAGTCGTTGGTGTATTAAGAGTAAAGGAGAGGGGAGTACGCAGCCTTGCGGTGCTCCTATGCTGAGGGTCTGCGGGTCCGAGATGTGCCTTCCCAGCCTCACATGCTGCTTCCTGTCCGTCAGGAAGTTGATCGCCAGTGTTGATGAGATCAGTAATGGTCCGGAAGATGTTGGCTTTGTGGTTTTATGAGGTCATGGTCTACGGGTAGGGGTGTGCTGGAGTAACTCAGCAGGCCAGGCAGTATGTCTAGAGAACATGGATAGGCAACGTTTTAGGTAGCCCCTTTTAGAGACCGATTGTATCGAAGTAGAAGAAAGCTGGAAAAGGGGTGAGGCAGGACAAAGCGTTGCAGGTATAAGGTATCTTAAGAGAGCTGGTGCCTGGCCTCAGCCCTTCAGCCTTCCAGACTAGACACCTTCCTTGTCAGTGGGTATGATAACAATATTTAGATTGTTGCTGGGTGAGCAGCAACAATTGCATTTTGCATTATGAATTTGCAAATGTATAGCATTTTGGGATGTGGGAGGAACACATGGAAATTTTTCTAAAGCACACATGGAAATTTTTCTAAAACACACATGGAAATTTTTCTAAGCACACATGGAAATTTTTCCTGAAGATTTCATCAAATATCCTCCGCTTATGCCTTTTAAAAAAAATGTCATGTTTGAGTATTGCCATTTATAATTTTGCTTTCACATTGAATTCTGCCATCCTTTGTTTAGTTTCCTCTTCCACCAGTGGTCCTTGAAAATGTAATCAATTTCTTCTGCTTCTGCAGTTGACTGTAGGTAAGGTTCAGCTGTGTGCCTTTTGGGATGCGTTGAAAATGGATGGTCAGTTGTACATGTATGCACTGGCACAGCTCGGATGTTCTAGTATGGAACACCTCATCTTGGCCGCAGATGTGGCGTAGATGGAGGAATTGGGAGTAGGGGATGGAGCCTTTGCAGGAAGCAGGGTGGGAAGTGTAGTCGAGATAGTTGTGGGAGTCAAGGATTGCCAACTTCCTCACTCCCAAATACGGGACAAGGTGACGTCACCCAGCCAGCGGCCACGTGCTCCCGCTCCACCAATGGCGGCGGCCCGGGCCGGGTGGCTGGTTGCTACGTAACCTCCGTTAGGTGGCGGCCGGGCCACCGGACCTAAATTAGTGTCCGGAGCTAAAATGTCAGAAACCTAGTGTTGGGACTTAACTGTCGGGACCTAAAGCGTAGGGGCCTACAGCGTCTGGGTCTGCAGCGCCTCCCCGGGCCCCCCTCGGCGCTGTAGGCCCCGACACTGTAGGTCCCGTCGCTGTAGGTCCCGACATTCTAGGTTTCTGACATTTTAGCTCCGGACAGTCTAGGTCCGGAGGCATGGGCGCAGCCTAACAGAGGTTGCGTTGCAACCCGCCTCACAGCCTGGGAGGCCGTCACTGGTGGAGCGGAGCATGTGGCCGCTGGCTGGGTGAAGTCACGTGGGGCACGGGGCAGTGACGTCACCCTTTGTCCCTTATTTAGGAATGAGGAAGTTGGCAACCCTACTAATACGGGACAAGGGCCGTCCTGTACGGGACAAGCCAATTTAGCCCAAAATACGGGATGCCCCGTCTCATATGGGACATTTGGCAACCCTCCAGTCAGTGGGTTTGTAATAGACGTCAATCAATAGTCTATTTATTGTGATGGAGACTGCACGAGCCCGGCGGGCTGCAGACGCGCGCCACCATCACCTCACCAAACAAACATGGCGTCGGCCAACGGCTGCGCAGTGCAGCCTGCCCTCACCTGTGGTCACGTTACTGACTGACTGAGCCGCTGAACTGGGCACCACAGGTACAATCACCCAGATTTTTTTTAAAAAGAGACATTATATTTTGATAATCCCTACAGTAACAGAGGTCTGGGTATCAATCCAATTACCACAATGGCACACCACTCACTCTTCATGAACAACCATAAGTGTTCCTCACCGCATGGATAAAGACTATTATCCCCATAAAGAATTTGGGTAGTTGATTAAATAATTATAGCGAGTGTGTGTAGAGCAATGCAAGAACTCTTGATGCTGACGTTCCCAGGGTTTCGTTGCTGACTCGTGGCCATGGCGCCCGCCGGGGCCTCTGGAAAGGCGGGAGGGGGAGGCGCGCGCCCGGCGGGAGGGGGAGGGGGAGGGGGAGGCGCGCGCCCGGCGGGAGGGGGAGGGGGAGGCGCGCGCCCGGCGGGAGGGGGAGGGAGAGGGGGAGGCGCGCGCCCGGCGGGAGGGGGAGGGAGAGGGGGAGGGGGAGGGGGAGGCGCGCGCCCGGCGGGCTGGAGACGCGCGCCGCCATCACCTCCCCAAACAAACATGGCGTCGGCCAACGGCTGCGCGGCGCGGCGTAGCCCGCCCTCACCTGTTGTGGTCACGTTATCGACTGACTGACTGACTGAGCGGCTGCACCGGGCACCACACAGGTACAATCACCCAGATTTTTTTTTTAAAGACACATCATATTTTGATATCATGGTCATTTATATTTCGTGGTGTATCGGAATTAAAGGGGGGGGATGGGGGATGGAGGATGGAGGATGGAGCGTGGAAGCGTGGAAGCGTTCCCATGTCAACCGATGGCCGACACAAACTCCCACATGAAGCGTTGAGGCCATTATTGGGTTTAATGGGGCAACAACATCCGAAATATTCATTGTCCTCACTTATAAAAAAAAACTTTTATAGCAAAGACTTTCGTGGTGGACCGGTGACGTGTCGGAATTCCTACGTTGGTGAGTTAATTCTATCCACGCCATCAGTTTTTAAATTAAAAAAACTGACAAGTGGACTGAGGGTGGTAGTGGTCAAAACGATCGACTCCTTGCACATCCGGCAGGAACCCGCCTGTACTTTTAAAATATATTTGTTGATGCGCTGGAACGCCGTTTTTGTTTAATATTTACAAGTTATTACGTTGCGGATGAGGAAGTAAAGTCTTCTGTAAGACCGTTTAAACTCTTTATACTGTGTCTCTGGTTTGCACATTTAATCCAAGGCGGAACTTGGAGGTTCTGCATTGTTAATTATTAAATTTGTAATTAATAATTATTGAAATTGCAATTAATTGATCAGCATTTGCTGACGGCCATGACCCTGACCTGGTATCGATCCCAGTTTGCATCGTTTATAGCTTGATCCAGTCACATAAATCAAAATCAAGTCATCTGAAGACATAGCAGGACATATCCAATTGTGTGCTCTGGATAACATCTAGGGTAATGTTGCAAGGATGTCGGCCTGACTTCACCTGGTTTCCTCCTTTTTCCAAAAATAATTATCTTATGAGCAGTAGAAGAAAATCTTGAAAATCTTCACTGTTTTATTATTAAATCTTACAGAGGTTATTAGGTTAAGACACATATTACAAATTTACCCACATTTTTCATCATAATGCAAACATTTTTACTTTCAGCAGTGATTGAGGACAGCTAACACCATGCGGAAAAGGTCCCCACAACTTGTAATCGATAGACCACAAGCATCAAATTGTGACATGCAAAGCCCGGTCTCCTCTGTTATAAATTCAAGGACTAGATCACCGTCCCCAACGAGCAGGCCTCATACTCCAGAATTATACAACCCCTCTGATTTTGCCGTGCAGCAGCTTGATATCAGTGATGAAAGCGAAGGAGGATCTGCCATTACATATTACACTGGAAGGGGTAAGCATTTAGATTTTGCGTAGTTTAAAATCTACATTAACCCATATTTTCCTGTTAACATACCAACACTAATCGAGCTTGTTTTCCTCTGACACTTTCACCGTACAATTATGATGGCTACATTGTCATCATTTTTCATGCTGCTGTGTCATGTTTTAATGCAAATAGATTTTTAAAAATTATTAATTTAGGCTGGCTGATGATCACAAGTAGGCTCCTACCATAATGAAACTAAATGCACAATATGGACTGTATAGAACGAGGTTGGCAACTTTCAACGGGAAATGATGATTCATATGGATCTATGAAAAAGTGCTATGCTATGGACTAGCATTAAGAGATGATCTAGAAACATTAAAGATTGATATACTGATGGAACTCCAATTCATTTTCCCCATTCACTGTGGTGTATTATCATTACATATATAGGAAAGTATTGGGAAACAGTCCAGTATGCAAGATGGTAAATGTATTTAGGTTACGTGCATATAAATGCAAGTGGATGTCCCAGAAATGCAAGTAACGTTCGGTCAAGTTCCCCACCACCAATTTTTAAATTGTAAAGTTGGTTATTTATTTCATTTTTCTATGCAAATGTGTGGTACAAGCAAAAGTCATTAAAATGTATAGTACATGTTCTCAAAATGGTGACACACAATAACTGATCAATTAGGTTTTCCAATAATGTTCTTATGATTTATGCTTTTTGATGGTACATCAATGTGCTAACAGCCCTTAGAGAAAAACCGGGTGGGAATGGAATTGTGTTTCTCTGTCTATGTCTCGTAGTTCAGCAAGGTAGAGCATGTTCAAAAGCTTAATAGGAAACTATTTAACTACTTTTTTTCCAAACTGCACATTGTGTATCAATGGAAAAAACAAAAAGTATGAAATTTTGAAAGCACTCTGATCCATGCACTTATGGGGGAAGTTGAAATGTAACTAAATATTTTGCAGTTTTTTTTTTCTCCTTGGCCATGGCCTCTCCTTTAAATTTTCTTTTGTGATGGGCCTGGCTTCCACTTAAGCAAGAGGACTTCAGAGAAGGCTGCAGGACACAATATCTCAAAGATTGGAATTGTCGGGTGGTATTTTCCAAACCTAGAATCTTTATGTCAATGAGCATGGGTCCAAAAAGAAGCATTCTTACCTCTAACCCACAAACAGTACAAGACAGATGGTTTTGGCAAATCCAGCTCTTTCTCATGAGAGAGACGCAAGGGTCTGCAGATTCTGTAATCTTGCATAGAATACAAAATAACACAGCATCTCTGGAGGATGTGGATAGGTGTTGTTTTAAGTCAGGACATTTCTTCAGACTGTTACCCATGTGGACATGGGAACCCCCCAAATCCGTCTCAAGCCAGTCTGGGGAAGGATCTCGAACCGAGGCATCACCTATTCCTTTTCTGACCCGCTGAGTTACTCCAGTGTTTTGTGTCTATCTTCTGTTTAAACTAGCATCTGCAGTTCCTTCCTACACAGTACAGCTCAGGAGCGGGCCCTTCAGCCCAAAGTGTTTGTGCTATACATGATACCTAGCAGAACTGATCTTTTCTGCCTGCACATGATCCAAAACCCTCTATTCCTTGCACTTTGAAATGCCTATCTAAAAGCCTCTTAAACACCACTATTGTATCTTCGGTGGAGGAAGATTGACTATCCTTCCAGGCCCCCGGCACCCTCTGTAAAAAAAACTTGCCTTGTTCATCTCCATTAAACTTTTCCCCTCTCACCTTATAGCTATGCCTTCTGGTGTTGGACATTTCCACCCTGGGAGAAATGTTTTGACTGCCGACCCATTTTATGCCCCTCATAATTTTATATACTTCTATCAGGTCTCCCCTCAACCTCTGTGTTCCAGAAGAAACTATCTAAGTCTATCCAACCTTTCCCTATAGCTGAAACCCTCTAATCCAGTCAGCATTCTGGTAAACCTCCTGGTAAAACTAAAGCTTCCACATCTTTCCTGTAATGGGGTGACCAGAACTGCACGCAATACTCCAAATGTAGCCTAACTAAAGTCCTATAGATCATAGTCATAGTCGTTTATTTGTCACATACACATAAATGTGTAGTGAAATGAAACATTACCCGCAGTTGAATAATAAGACCAATAAGAATAATCAATAAAAATGCAATAACACATACAATCACAAACTAATACCAACCAAAAAGAAACATCCATCACAGTGAGTCTCCTCCAGTCCCCTCCTCACTGTGATGGAAGGCCACAATGTCTTTTCTCTTCCCCTGCCGTCTTGTCCCGCGGTCAGGCTGTTGGAGTTGCCACGTCGGGGCGGTCGGGGCTCCCGACATTGAAGCCCCCGCTGGGCGGTGAAAATCCTGCGGCCTATTCTAGGCCGCGCCGGACGGTGAAAGGTCCGCGGCGGGCCGACCCAATCCCCGCGATTCGGGGCGGGCGAACACGCTGCCTCTGCCGCTGCCGGAGCTCCCGATGTCGGCCCCCACCCAGGGGCCTGCGGGCTTCCGACGTCCACGCGGCCCGCGCCGGAGCCTCCGGAGACGAGTCGCAGCCACTCCCGCAGCATCCGCAGGCAGCCAGCGCCGCAGGTGGTGAGTCCGGGCCGCGGGCTCTGCGAACCAGAGCCCCAGGTGGTTCCAGGTGCATGGCCGCTGGTAAGCCGCAACGGGAACGGAGACACGACACAGAAACAAAAGTCGCGACTCCGTTCGGGAGAGAGAATTTTACAGTTCCCGTTCCCTCCCACCCCCCCCCCAAACATAACATATAAACCCTACACCATATTAAAACTACAATTCAGACAAAAACAACAAAAAACACAAAAGACAGACGGACTGCAGGCAAGCCGCAGCTGCGACGGCAGCGCTGGCTCCTCCCAAGACTTCATGACTTCCTGACTCTTATAGTCAATAAGTAAAGCATAACATATGCCTTCATTACCACTCTTTCTACTTGTGTTGCTAAAATATTGAATTAAAAAACTTTCAAAAAGGTCAAGGCCCTGAACTCAAGTTGTTGAATCTTGTTTGAGAACCTGGCTACGGAGTTTATTATTTAGAAACATCATGACCACATCCTTGCTTGATTTTAGGGCAGCCTGTTTATGCGCAGAAAAAAAGATATTGATTGATAAATCAAAACTGCATTCTTTTACCTTTTCAGATACAGTTTGTAAGAGCCCTGGAATCCGATACATCACTGAGAACTTGATCAAAAAATTGTCAAAACAAGAACAGTTGAGTTCTATCCAGTCCCTCAATCTTTGCCTATCAAAAGCAGGAGGGAAGATGTTTAAGGTAATACATAGGATTAAGTGCATTGATATAATGATTCAAAATATTACGGGGGGAAAAGATTTAATAAGAATCCGAGGGGTAACTTTTTCACACAAAGCATGGTGGGTGTATGGAACCAGTTGCCAGATGAGGTAGTTGAGGCAGGGACTATCACAACAGTTAGGAAACAGTTAGACAAGTACATGGATAGGGCAGGTTTGGAGGGATATGGACCAAATGCGGCCAGGTGGGACTAGTGTAGCTGGGACATGTTGGCCGGTGTGGGCAAGTTGGGCTGAAGGGCTGTTTCCACACTGTATCACTCTATGTCTCTAAATGTAACCTGAATTAGGTTGCTGAAAAATATGAATTATATTCCATTTGTAAAGGTATTAGTGCAGCCCATAAATTAGTACAATATATCTAATACTTTCTTGTCCTGGGGCACCAACATTTGCAAATGTCACTCAGATCTGTCCAGTTTCATTCAGAGTTGTTTTACATTAATTAATATTTGAAAAGCAGACTACAATCTCTGCCACACCCATCCAGATTATGGTTCCATTTATAATAGAAATAAAATTTGTAATGCTGTCAAATGGGATCAGGGTAGTTCGGTGAAAAACTCGACATTCAACCTCATGGGTGAAGAGCTTGTTTCTGTGCACTCCAACATTTGTCTTTATCTAATTTGCAGTAATTCTTTAGAAAATGCAGTCCATTTGTCAGTCAAATGCCTATGTGAAAAAAAAAAATCAGGATGTTTATTGTTGGTCAAAATGAAGATTGTATTCTACAATGTTGGGGATTATTTTTCCAGCACTTGCATTCTGTCCACCAAGACTCAATAGATCTCCTGGTTGCTAACCATTTTAGGTAGACACCTAATCAGTCTGAAGCTTCTCGACCCGAAACGTCACCCATTCCTTCTCTCCAGAGATGCTGCCTGACCCGCTGAGTTACTCCAGCATTTTGTGTCTACCTTCGATTTAAACCAGCATCTGCAGTTTTTTTCCCCACGCTGCTAACCATTTTAACTCCCTTTCCCTTTTCCACACTGATGTCTGTCCAGGGTCTCCTCCATTGCGGGAGTGAGACCACATGCAAACTCAAGGAACAGCACCTCAAGCATTCTGCTTGGAAAGCTTACAACCCAATTGTATTGTCGGAGGGAATTTTGTTCTATGCCCGTACACTGTATCTGGCTTCGCTCGGATAGACACAGACACAATGAAACAGCTCGTAGATCAGTGGTGAGTCTATCGAACAAGTCAGTTTATTGAAAGCCTTAACAGTGCACACTTACAGTGCCCTCCATAATGTTTGGGACAAAGAAACATCATTTATTTATTTGCCTCTGTACTCCACAATTTGAGATTTGTAATAGAAAAAAATCACGTGGTTAAAGTGCACATTGTCAGATTTTAATAAAGGCCATTTTTATACATTTTGATTTCACCATGTAGAAATTACAGCAGTGTTTATACATAGTCCCCCCATTTCAGGGCACCATAATGTTTGGAACACAGCAATGTCATGTAAATGAAAGTAGTCATGTTTAGTATTTTGTTGCATCCTTTGCATGCAATGACTGCTTGAAGTCTGCGATTCATGAACAGCACCAGTTGCTGGGTGTCTTCTCTGATGATGCTCTGCCAGGCCTGTATTGCAGCCATCTTTAGCTTATGCTTGTTTTGGGGGGCTAGTCCCCTTCAGTTTTCTCTTCAGCATAAAAGGTGATTGACTTGGCCACTCAAGAATTGATCATTTTTGAGCTTTGAAAAACTCCTTTGTTGCTTTAGCTGTATGTTTGGCATTATTGTCTTGCTGTAGAATGAACCGCCAGCCAATGAGTTTTGAGGCATTTGTTTGAACTTGAGCAGATAGGATGTGTCTATACACTTCAGAATTCATTATGCTTCTACCATCAGCAGTTCTATCATCAATGAAGATAAGTGAGCCAGTACCTTCAGCAGCCATACATGCCCAGGCCATAACACCCCAACACCGTATTTCACAGATGAGGTGGTATGCTTTGGATCTTCGGCAGTTCCTTCTCTCCTCCATACTTTGCTCTTGCCATCACTCTGATATAAGTTAATCTTCATCTCATCTGTCCACAAGACCTTTTTCCAGAACTGTGGTTGCTCTTTTAAGTACTTCTTGGCAAACTGTAACCTGGCCATCCTATTTTTGTGGCTAACCAGTGGTTTGCATCTTGCAGTGTAGCCTCTGTATTTCTGTTCATGAAGTCTTCTGCAGACAGTGGTCATTGACAAATCCTTACCTGACTCCTGAAGAGTGTATCTGATCTGTCGGACTGGTGTTTGGGGATTTTTCTTTATTATAGAGAGAATTCTTCTGTCATCAGCTGCGGAGGTCTTCCTTGGCCTGCCAGTCCTTTGCGATTAATAAGCTCACCAGTGCTCTCTTTCAGATCGGGTGATTGACTTGACTATTCAACAATTGACCATTTTTTAGCTTTCAAAAACTCCTTTGTTGCTTTAGCAGTATATTTGGGATCATTGTCTTGCTGTAGAATGAACCGCCGGCCAATGAGTTTTGAGGCATTTGTTTGAACTTGAGCAGTTAGGATGTGTCTATACACTTTAGAATTCATTATGTTACTACCATCAGCAGTTGTATCATCAATGAAGATAAGTGAGCCAGTTCCTTCAGCAGCCATATATGCCCAGGCCATAACACCCCACCACCGTGTTTCACAAATGAGGTGGTATGCTTTGGATCTTGGGCAGTTCCTTCTCTCCTCCATACTTTGTTCTTGCCATCACTCTGATATAAGTTAATCTTCGTCTCATCTGTCCACAAGACCTTTTTCCAGAACTGTGGTTGCTCTTTTAAGTACTTCTTGGGAAACTGTAAGCTGGCCATCCTATTTTTGCGGCTAACCAGTGGTTTGCATCTTGCAGTGTAGCCTCTGTATTTCTGTACATGAAGTCTTCTGCGGACAGTGGTCATTGACAAATTCACACCTGACTCCTGAAGAGTGTATCTGATCTGTCGGAGAGGTGTGTTATATTCCGGATGGCTGAATGAAGAACTGGACTCGCACATTAGTTGCCGGTATCATGTGTGTTTTTATTACAACTCATTAACATAAAACATGAATATGTTTGAATACGTTACACTGCTCTCCTTTTTTTAAAGTATTGAATCTAAGTACTCAGTTACAATTTTGATACTTGATTTAAACCAGTATTGTTTATCCTGTATTTATGAAATTTTAAATGATAAACATATATTTATTTTGCATATCTACACCTTTTCGTTTTACTTGTGCAGTGAGTTATCCAATTTACAAATCTAACTTAACTACTGGTTTACGGATCCTGGCTGATTGTCTAACAGTAACAGGTGTAACAGGTTTAGTGTTGACCCAACTGTAGGCTTGTTTGGCTCTGTTTTAGTACACTGAGTTTGACCAGAGAAATCTGTTTCTTTGAGGTAGTAACTGAATTTTGTGTTTCAACCGCAGTGGTCTTTTCCAACTCACTTTCAGATAACTCAGGGATTAGGAATTCATGCTCAGTTTTTGGTTCATCTTTGGCTGGAATCATTTGATCAGCATGGACACTTTTGATCTTATCTCCAACTTCAACTAAGTATCTTTTTGTTCCACACACTTCCACTATTTTCCCAACATCCCATTTGTCTCGACTTGTTGGGAGGACTGAGAACACCAACTTGCTCATCTGACTTGAAGTTCCTCTCCTTTTTGTGGGAGTCATAGTGGGGTTTTTGACTTAACTGTTTTTGCTCAATTTTCAAGGCCAAATCGGGTTGAACTAGACTTAGGCATATTCTTAGCCTTCTCTTCATCAACAGTTCTTGAAAGCAAGCGTGCAGGTGCAGCAGGCAGTGAAGAAAGCGAATGGTATGTTAGCATTTATAGCAAGAGGATTTGAGTGTAGGAGCAGGGAGGTTCTGCTGCAGTTGTACAGGGCCTTGGTGAGACCGCACCTGGAGTATTGTGTACAGTTTTGGTCTCCTAATCTGAGGAAAGACATTTTAGCCTTAGAGGGAGTACAGAGAAGGTTCACCAGATTGATCCCTGGGATGGCAGGACTTTCATATGAAGAAAGACTGGATAGACTAGGCTTATACTCGCTGGAATTTAGAAGATTGAGGGGGGATCTTATTGAAACATATAAAATTCTTAAGGGGTTGGAGAGGCTAGATGCGGGAAGATTGTTCCCGATGTTGGGGAAGTCCAGAACCAGGGGTCACAGCTTAAGGATAAGGGGGAAGTCTTTTAGGACCGCGATGAGAAAACATTTCTTCACACAGAGAGTGGTGAGTCTGTGGAATTCTCTGCCACAGAAGGTAGTTGAGGCCAGTTCATTGGCTATATTTAAGAGGGAGTTAGATGTGGCCCTTGTGGCTAAAGGGATCAGGGGGTATGGAGAGAAGGCAGGTACAGGTTACTGAGCTGGATGATCAGCCATGATCATATTGAATGGCGGTGCAGGCTCGTAGATCCGAATGGCCTACTCCTGCACCTATTTTCTATGTTTCTAACTCTAACTGACCTTTCCGCCACCCCATTGAAGGCTGGATGGTGTGGGGGAACAAGTGTGTGTTTTACACCATTCCGCTGCACGAACTCTTTGAACCGTTCTGAACGAAACTGAGGCCTGTTATCAGAAACAAGTTGTTCCGGTAAACTATGGCATGATGCTGAGTGAAAAGGATAATGATCACTTTCTGGTACTAATAGATAGTTATTCCAAATATGCAGTGGTGTTTTTGGTGGTTTACTCCAGCAGTTTTGGCACACACTACATTTGCTCACCAGTGACTCGATGTCACTGTCGATACCAGGCCAATATACAAAACTTCTGGCAATTGACTTCATGCTTACTATGCCAGGATGTTCGGCATGAAGTTCATCCATAATCTTGTTTCTCAAAGACTGGTACAACCATTCTGTAGCCCCACTTAATGTATCCCTGCTCACATGATCATTCATGGTGTCGATTATGGAAAGGCTTCAGTTCTGAGTTCAATCCACTATCGATTTCCGTCCAACCGTTCAATGTCTGTTCATAGACACTCTTCAGCACAGTGTCTTTCTCTGTTTCTGCTGCAATTTCTGTTGCAGTCACTGGAAAGTCTTCATCTACAACTTGCAGTGTGCAAATTGAGTTCTCACTTCCCACGTCAGAGTTGTCATGGGACAACCGGGACAACGCATCTGCAACTGCGCAGACCATTGGCGTCTACTTTGAGTCTAAGGTAGACTAACTCTGACGGCGCAAATGCACATTTACTTTGTCGCAGTTTGACGTTGTGCCAGTTCAGTCGTGTGAGAACTTGCTCGAGGATTTCCAGATGTTCTTCCATGCCATAACCTATCAATAGGTTATCCTGGATGCGCACACAGTGCGGAATACCTTGCAACATTTTGACCATGACAGACTGGAAGATTTCCGGGGAGGATTTCACGCCATAGGGCAGCTTTGTGTATGAATACAAGCCCTTATGTGTGTTAATAGTCAAATACCGCTGACGCTGGGTGTAGGCGTGAGACAAATCCAGTGTAGTGAAGACTCTTGTTCTGCGTACAGATCTTGCGAGGTTGACAGCGGATATTGTTCGTCATCAACGGCTTGGTTGATTATGACTTTGTAGTCACCGCATACTCAAACAGTTTTGTCGACCTTGGGTATGGCCACAAATGGCGTTGCCCAGTTGCTCTGGTCTGTCTTCACAAGTACTCCATTCCACTCCAACGGTCGAGTTCCTCCTCCACTTGTTGCTTTATAGACAATAGACAATAGGTGCAGGAGTAGGCCATTCAGCCCTTCGAGCAGAGAATTCCACACCTTCACCACTCTCTGACTGAAAAAGTTCTTCCTCATCTCCGTTCTAAATGGCCTACCCCTTATTCTTAAACTGTGGCCCCTTGTTCTGGACTCCCCCAACATTGGGAACATGTTTCCTGCCTCGTGTCCAATCCCCTAATTATATTATATGTTTCAATAAGATCCCCCCTCATCCTTCTAAATTCCAGTGTATACAAGCCCAATCGCTCCAGCCTTTCAACATACGACAGTCCCGCCATTCCGGGAATTAACCTAGTGAACCTACGCTGCACGCCCTCCATAGCAAGAATATCCTTCCTCAAATTTGGAGACCAAAACTGCACACAGTACTCCAGGTGCGGCCTCACCAGGGCCCAGTACAACTGTAGAAGGACCTCTTTGCTCCTATACTCAACTCCTCTTGTTACGAAGGCCAACATTCCATTGGCTTTCTTCACTGCCTGCTGTACCTGCATGCTTCCTTTCATTGACTGATGCACTAGGACACCCAGATCTCGTTGAACTCCCCCTCCTCCTAACTTGACACCATTCAGATAATAATCTGCCTTTCTATTCTTACTTCCAAAGTGAATAACCTCACACTTATCTACATTAAACTGCATCTGCCATGTATCCGCCCACTCACACAACCTGTCCAAGTCACCCTGCAGCCTTATTGCATCTTCCTCACAATTCACACTACCCCCCAGCTTAGTATCATCTGCAAATTTGCTAATGGTACTTTTAATCCCTTCGTCTAAGTCATTAATGTATATTGTAAATAGCTGGGGTCCCAGCACCGAACCTTGCGGTACCCCACTGGTCACTGCCTGCCATTCCGAAAGGGCCCCATTTATCCCCACTCTTTGCTTTCTGTCTGTCAACCAATTTTCTATCCATGTCAGTACCCTACCCCCAATACCATGTGCCCTAATTTTGCCCACTAATCTCCTATGTGGGACCTTGTCGAAGGCTTTCTGAAAGTCGAGGTACACCACATCCACTGACTCTCCCCTGTCAATTTTCCTAGTTACATCCTCAAAAAATTCCAGTAGATTTGTCAAGCATGATTTCCCCTTTGTAAATCCATGCTGACTCGGAATGATCCCGTTACTGCTATCCAAATGCTCAGCAATTTCGTCTTTTATAATTGACTCCAGCATCTTCCCCACCACTGATGTCAGACTAACTGGTCTATAATTACCCGTTTTCTCTCTCCCTCCTTTCTTAAAAAGTGGGATAACATTTGCTATCCTCCAATCCACAGGAACTGATCCTGAATCTATAGAACATTGAAAAATGATCTCCAATGCTTCCACTATTTCTATAGCCACCTCCTTAAGTACCCTGGGATGCAGACCATCAGGCCCTGGGGATTTATCAGCCTTCAGTCCCATCAGTCTACCCAAAACCATTTCCTGCCTAATGTGGATTTCCTTCAGTTCCTCCATCACCCTAGGTTCTCCGGCCCCTAGAACATTTGGGAGATTGTGTGTATCTTCCTCAGTGAAGACAGATCCAAAGTAACGGTTTAACTCGTCTGCCATTTCTTTGTTCCCCATAATAAATTCCCCTGTTTCTGTCTTCAAGGGACCCACATTTGCCTTGACTATTTTTTTCCTCTTCACGTACCTAAAAAAACTTTTGCTATCCTCCTTTATATTATTGGCTAGTTTACCCTCGTACCTCATCTTTTCTCCCTGTATTGCCTTTTTAGTTAACTTTTGTTGCTCTTTAAAAGAGTCCCAATCCTCTGTCTTCCCACTCTTCTTTGCTATGTTATACTTCCTTAATTTTTATGTTGTCCCTGACTTCCCTTGTCAGCCACAGGTGTCTCTTACTCCCCTTAGAGTCTTTCCACCTCTTTGGAATAAATTGATCCTGCAACCTCTGCATTATTCCCAGGAATACCTGCCATTGCTGTTCTACCGTCTTCCCTGCTAGGGCCTCCTTCCAGTCAATTTTGGCCAGCTCCTGCCTCATGCCTCTGTAATCCCCTTTGCTATACTGTAATACCGACACTTCCGATTTTCCCTTCTGCCTTTCCATTTGCAGAGTAAAACTTATCATGTTGTGATCACTGCCTCCTAATGGCTCTTTTACCTCTAGTCCCCTTATCAGATCAGGATCATTACACAACACTAAATCCAGAATTGCCTTCTCCCTGGTAGGCTCCAGTACAAGCTGTTCTAAGAATCCATCTCGATGGCACTCTACAAACTCTCTTTCCTGGGATCCATTTCCAACCTGATTTTCCCAGTCTACCTGCATGTTGAAATCTCCCATAACCACCGTAGCATTACACTTTTGACACGCCAATTTTATCTCCTGATTCAACTTGCACCCTATGTCGAGGCTACTGTTTGGGGGCCTATAGATAACTCCCATTAGGGTCTTTTTACCCTTACAATTTCTCATTTCTATCCATACTGATTCAACATCTCCTGATTCTATGTCACCCCTTGCAAGGGAATGAATATCATTCCTTACCATCAGAGCAACCCCACCCCCTCTGCCCACCTGTCTGTCTTTTCTATACGTTGTGTACCCCTGAATATTCAGTTCCCAGCCCTGGTCCTCTTGTAGCCATGTCTCAGTGATCCCTACAACATCATACTTGCCCATGACTAACTGAGCGTCAAGCTCATCCACTTTATTTTTTATACTACGCGCATTTAAGTACAACACTTTAACTTCTGTATTCACCTCCCCTCTCACATCGGTCACAATTGGCCCTGCCCTTAATTTCTTTCCCCTCTAGAACTTCTGTTCCCATTCTTCCGAGAGTCTTTTGCAATATCTCCTGTATTCCCTTTTTTTTACCTCATCTTCATATTCACAATTTGTCAACCCCTCCCCCCCCCACCACTTAGTTTAAAGCCACAGGTGTCACACTAGCAAACCTGCCTGCCAGAATATTTGTCCCCCTGCTGTTAAGATGTAACCCGCCCTTTTGTACAAGTCACCCCTAGCCCAGAAGAGATCCCAGTGGTCCAGAAATCTAAATCCCTGCTCTCTGCACCAGCCCCTCAGCCATAAATTCATACCCTCTATCTCTCTGTTCCTGGCCTCACCAGCACGAGGTACCGGTAGCAGTCCAGAGATAACCACCTTCGACGTCCTACTTCTCAGTGTTTTTCCCAACTCTCTAAACTCCCGCTGTAGCACCTCCTTCCTCTTCCGCCCGACGTCATTCGTGCCCACATGCACAACGACTTCAGGTTGATCGCCTTCCCTCACTAGGATTTTCTGAAGCCGGTCCGTGATGTGTTGAACCCTGGCACCAGGGAGGCAACAGACCATCCTCAAGTCCCTCCTGCTGCCACAGAATCTTTTGTCCGTCCCTCGGACGATGGAGTCACTGACCACTACGGCTCTTCCTGACTTCGGTCTCCCCTGTCGAGTATCCTTGCCACTCGGACTGGAAACGTCTTCTGCCCCGACAGTTCCCAAGAGGGTATACCTATTTGCAATAGGCACAGCCACTGGGGTCTCCTGTAGTCCTCGTCCCCTCCCCCCTGAAACAGTCTCCCACCTTCGCTCGACCTGGGCCCTTGGCGTGACAGCCTCACAATAGGTCCTGTCGAGGAAACTCTCGCATTCCCGGATGGCCCTGAGGTCATCCAACTGCCTCTCCAACTTCACCACACGTCCCTTCAGGAGCTGCACCTGGACACAGTTCTTGCAGGTGTAGCTCCCAGAAACTCCAGCGACGTCCCTGTCTTCCCACATCCTGCAGGAAACACACTGCACCAACTTTTCCGCCATTACCTTGTGTCTGGCTTAAAACAATTGTAACCTCCTCCCCTCAGCCTCCTCGCCAAAGACTCGCACTTTTCTCACAGGGCACTTTTCTCACAGGGCACTTTTCTCACAGGGCACTTTTCTCACAGGGCACTTTTCTCACAGGGCACTTTTCTCACAGGGCACTTTTCTCACAGGGCACTTTTCTCACAGGGCACTTTTCTCACAGGGCACTTTTCTCACAGGGCACTTTTCTCACAGGGCACTTTTCTCACAGGGCAGCACCCGGACAGGGCTGCACCTTTTTGCAAGTCTTGCTTATATCACCAATTAAATTGCCTGATTGTCCAATTTACCAGACATCTCACTTAAATGATCAACCAATCCACGTATTCTCTTCTGACTGACTTATTACACTCTAACTCCCACTCACTTACAGCCAATGGTGGTCCTCTCTCCAACTTCCCGACCTTTACAGACTGATTAACAGTGCCCTATTGGCGCTCTTTTTAAACTGCCGTTTCTACCACTATTAACAGGTACTTACTTTCAGCCAATGGTCGTCCTCTCTCCAACTTCCCGACCTTTACAGACTGATTAACAGTGCCCTATTGGCGCTCTTTTTAAACTGCCGTTTCTACCACTATTAACAGGTACTTACTTTCAGCCAATGGTCGTCCTCTCTCCAACTTCCCGACCTTTACAGACTGATTAACAGTGCCCTATTGGCGCACTTTTTAAACTGCCGTTTCTACCACTATTAACAGGTACTTACTTTCAGCCAATGGTCGTCCTCTCTCCAACTTCCCGACCTTTACAGACTGATTAACAGTGCCCTATTGGCGCTCTTTTTAAACTGCCGTTTCTACCACTATTAACAGGTACTTACTTTCAGCCAATGGTCGTCCTCTCTCCAACTTCCCGACCTTTACAGACTGATTAACAGTGCCCTATTGGCGCTCTTTTTAAACTGCCGTTTCTATCACTATTAACAGGTACTTACTTTCAGCCAATGGTCGTCCTCTCTCCAACTTCCCGACCTTTACAGACCTTTAGCGCATATGGTACAGGTCTTGGTCGACAATACACAGTAAAAGGCCACTGCAGTCTGTGGTGGACGAAACTCGCGAGCATTCTTTGATGCCGTCTCCATTGTGGTAGCAATCTTGCATGTTTTCTCGAATGTAAGATCTGGAGTGTTTATAAGTTTGGACTGAATTCGTTCATCCACTAGACCACAAACAAATCTGTCGCATAGTGCGCATTTGAGAAAAGTTCCAAAGTTACAGTGCAAAGTTAAAATTTTCAATGCAACACTGTACTCACTGATTGTTTCATTCTGCTTCTGGTGTCTAGTACCGAATTTATAGCTTTCTGCAATTTCCAGAGGCTTTGGGTTGAAGTGCTCCTCCAACACAAAGCCTCTGGAAATTGCAGAAAGCTATAAATTCGTTGAATGCCACGTCTTTTGCCTTTATGGGCAAAAGGACATTCACGAATGTGCCGTACACTTCAGGACTGATCTCCGTGAGCAGAATCGCTTTCATGCGTTCGCAAACGGCCTTATTTATTGCAGTCACTACCTCTCATTCACCACTAATCTCCACTATGTTGTTTGCCGTGAAGAACATGTTTGCTCTTTCCATATAGGAGCTGAACGGTTCTCTACTTTTGTCGAAAGTGCCAAGGTTTCCGATGTAGCCTGTGGGCGCCGCCATCTTGTCCCTCTCTTTTTTTTTTTAAAGCATGAGGAAAGTCTGCTCAAAAAAAACAATTTCCTGTCTGTTCTTGTGTAGCAATATGCCTAAAACAGCTGTACAAAGGCTATACTAGCTTGAGGAACTCGACACGAAGAAAGACTCGGCCTCAAATCCTATACAATCCCATCTTCGTCGCCAATTTTGTTATAGACAATAGGTGCAGGAGTAGGCCATTCGGCCCTTCGAGCCAGCACCACCATTCAATGTGATCATGGCTGATCATTCTCAATCAGTACCCCGTTCCTGCCTTCTCCCCATACCCCCTGACTCCGCTATCCTTAAGAGCTCTATCTAGTTCTCTCTTGAATGCATTCAGAGACTTGGCCTCCACTGCCTTCTGAGGCAGTGAATTCCACAGATCTACAACTCTGACTGACAAAGTTTTTCCTCATCTCCGTTCTAAATGGCCTACCCCTTATTCTTAAACTGTGGCCCCTGGTTCTGGACTCCCCCAACATTGGGAACATGTTTCCTGCCTCTAACGTGTCGAAACTCTTAATAATCTTATGTTTCGATAAGATCCCCTCTCATCCTTCTAAATTCCAGTGTATACAAGCCTAGCCGCTCCAGTCTTTCAACATACGACAGTCCCACCATTCCGGGAATCAACCTAGTAAACCTACGGTGCACTCCCTCAATAGCATATATTCCGGACGGCAGAATGAAGAACTAGACTCGCACGTTAGTTGCCGGTATCATGTGCGTTTTTATTACCCAGCATTCCCTGCTTATATTGAACACCAACTCATTAACATAAAACATGGATGTGTATGAATATGTCACAAGGTGTTTTGGGATTTTTCTTTATTATAGAGAGAATTCTTCTGTCATCAGCTGTGGGGGTCTTCCTTGGCCTGCCAGTCCCTTTGTGATTAGTAAGCTCACCAGCGCTCTCTTTCATCTTAATGATGTTCCAAACAGTTGATTTTGGTAAGCCTAAGGTTCGGCTGATGTGTCTAACAGTTTTATTCTTGTTTCTTAGTCTCATAATGGCTTCTTTGATTTTCATTGGCACAACGTTGGTCCTCGTGTTGATAAACAGCAATAAAAGTTTCCAAAGGTGATGGAAAGACTGGGTGCTGAGAGCTCTCTTATACCTGCATTAAGGAGGCAATTAAACACGCCTGAGCAATTACAAACACCCATGAAGCCATGTGTCCCAAACATTATGTATAAGAAAATAACTGCAGATGCTGGTACAAATCGAAGGTATTTATTCACAAAATGCTGGAGTAACTCAGCAGGTCAGGCAGCATCTCGGGAGAGAAGGAATGGGTGACGTTTCGGATCGAGACCCTTCTTCAGACTGAAGACTTCTTCAGTCTGAAGAAGGGTCTCGATCCGAAACGTCACCCATTCCTTCTCACCCGAGATGCTGCCTGACCTGCTGAGTTACTCCAGCATTTTGTGACTAAATGTCCCAAACATTATGGTGCCTTGAAATGGAGGGACTATGTAATTTCTACATGGTGATTATAAAAATGGCCTTTATTAAAATCTAACAATATATTTTTTTCTATTACAAATCTCAAATCGTGGAGTACAGAGGCAAATAATTAAATGATGGGTCTTTGTCCCAAACATTCTGGAGGGCACTGTAAAAACACTCAGAGAATCCAAAGTGTTTCCGAGATTCACAGTACTTACAGCATTTTATATTCTCATGATGTAATGGTTACTTGTGGATTAGAAATAAATCATCATTGATCAATGTTTCTGTAACCTTTCATCTTTGTCTTTCCCCAGATTTAACTTTTACCTTATATTTCCGGTTGTTTTGAAAATCTCTCTCCCATATATCTAACAAATAGATACCATAGATGTCAATATCCCAGTAGAGAGAATTGATGGGGGTCTACTTATTAGACAAGGATATTCGTTAACTTCTGGGAGATTTGATGCTAAACACAGTGACAAAGAGCAGTTGTAACCTCAGGGTTGCAATGGATAATAACCTAGACAGAGCTGCAAACGACCATATCCCCCCCTCAACAGATAAGGAAACCTACTTTTCAGCAGAGTGTATTAGTTTTAGCTATTTTAATTAAGGTGTGCTGTGAAGGCAATATGCATTGACACATCTATTTATTACTGTCTATGCTGGCCATTTTTCCCCATCATGCCAAGTATGTGAGCTCTAGGGTTAAACAGACTATAACCTACTCATCTTCTTAATAATTTTCAAATTTCCGACAACAGGTATGAACATTGAATTCTCCAATATTAGGTAGCCCCCTCACTAACCCCGCTCTCTCTTAATCTCCCTCATCCCTCCCATGTGCCTCACCTGGACTTCTACCTATTTCTCCCACCCACCCACCCTCCCGCTCACTTTACTCCCTCGGGCTTTGCAATCCGTAACTCTTCAAACATGTCTCTCACCTTCCTTCCTTTCTTGTCTCTGGCCTTTGTTCCAACCATCAGCCTGTCAACATCACCCCCCACCTCCCCCCGTCACCTTACAATCGTACAATTAGTCTGAAGAAAGGTCTCCACTCGAAACCTCACCAATATCCATATTCTCCAGAGATGCTGCCTGACACACGGGGTTACTCCAGCATTTTGTGTCCTTTTGTTTATTAACCAGCATCTACAGTTCTTTGTCTCGAAATTGTTCAGCTCATATCACACAATCTCTAATTGCTACACAAAATATAGGTTTTACTTCTGTTAGGAGGCCAAGTTGCCGTTACCTTCCCCTGTGTGTTTCATAATTTAGATTTAAGCAATCCATGTTCAACTTCGGTTCCACTTCAATTAAAGTTAACATTGTGCATTCATTTTCTTACCTAAGAGCACAGGTGATCTTGAGTTTTAAGCATAAAGAAAAATTAAGAGAAAAGGCTGATGGTTAATTATGCCTTACACGGTCTAACAATAGAAGGTACATTTTAAATTTCTTCAGACTGACATTGTACTATCCAAAATAATGTTTAAAGACATTCTGCTAACTGGATTTGAATGTTCTACTATCCACAATAATGTTTGAAGACATTCTGCTAACTGGATTTGAATCCTCATTTCAAATGGAAGTCAAACCTATAAGCTCATAATATTTTACTCAGCAGTAAAATATTTGCATTTTTTGAAGAATTTATTTGGGGAAAAAAAAATTGTGACAATGTTGTACATGAATGGATTCATTGAGGAACAAATTCCAGTAAAAAACAGTATTTAACTTGCTAATTCCTGCAACTGTTAGCGAACAAAGTCATAATAATGTTTTGTGTTTAGTTTATAGAAAACCTAGAAAAATGTGACCATCTACTTGTCCTGAATTTGAACAATAATATGATTGAGAAAATTGAAAAATTGGACAAACAATTGAAGCTACGTGAACTTAGTCTTTCATATAATCGAATCAGGTGAGTAACAAAAGATGCATATATCCACAAAGTAAATGGAGAAACAAGATTAGACTATTAATTGAATGGAGCATTTTATATAAGTTAAAGACAAACAGTGATTTATTCACATAAGTAAGCCAAATGTCAAGATTTATTCTTAATAGTATGAATCATAGTTTTATTCTGTGGTGAATTATATTGGAAGTCTTTGCATACCTAATCAGCTGATACATTTCATGTCTTGACTCTTGCCAAAAAACAAAATCAACTTTTTCCTGCATATAGTAAAATTGAAGGTCTGGAGCACATGGTAAACCTTCAGAATCTGATGCTTGCTGGGAATTATATTGAACAAATTCCTGCATGGGTTGGAAAGAAGTTGCGATCTCTTCGTGTCCTCATCCTCAAACAGAACAATATTACATTGGTAGGTTAATTTCATTTATCAGTACCACAAGGCATTTTATTATTATTAATATTTTGAAAGTTTGAAGAAAAATCGGGTTAACGAGTATGTCATATTTGTCTGATACGGGTTAAGAGAAGATTATGTACTAGTTCGCTTTTACAGGATCCAGCTTTTAAGAAATCTGCTAGGTCTCAATTTTAAGATTGAAACAACCATTGCAGTGTTGAAAATCTGAAGGAAATGCTGAAAAAAGACAGGTCAGGACATATGTGGAAAAACAAGTAACATTTTGGGTAACTGATCATAACCATTTCATTGCATTGATGAAAGACCATTGACCTGAAATGTTAATTCTATCTGCACAATTCTAGCATTTTCTGTTTTGATTTCTCAGTGATATGATGCCACCTTGACCTGTTTCAAGGAAAATGGCAATTAAAAAAATGTGTAACTTCAGATAATGTGAGTTGGGCAGTGAGATCTAATGATGCAAAATTTAATGCCAAACTTTATGAGGCACATGAATCTCCAATTATCGGGAGTGCTTTATTTCTTCATTATATTTTGATCACAGTCCTGGCCATAACATTTCCGTTTAGAGTTGTTTGCAATATGAAAATGTTGTTTCTGTTTAGATAAAAATAATAATTTCATTGATTTCATAGCTTCGCATTTGATGTTCTTCCTGTGGATGATCTAATATTTTTTCTGTTTTGACTTAGCTTCAAGATATATCCAAACTGAAATCTTTGAAAGAGTTGACTTCACTAATCCTGACAGATAATCCTTTAGCTAGTCTTCCACATTACCGACAGTATGTCATATATCACTTGCGCTCTTTAAACTACTTGGATGGCCAGCCAATAACTTTCCAGGAAAGGCAAGAGGCTCATGATCGATTTCATTTAGGTAAAATCATATATTATTTTATGCTAATAGTAATTCTATTTTATTTTAAATTCTTTCATACGATTTAAATGTCATTGGCAATGCTAATAATTTATTGTCCATCACTTATTATCCCAGAACTGAAAAGACATTAAAAATGCAACTACATTGGTAGTCTGGAGTTGTAGGAGGGCAGATACTTTGGATCTGTCTTCACTGAGGAAGATACACACAATCTCCCAAATGTTCTAGGGGCTGGAGAACCTAGGGTGATGGAGGAACTGAAGGAAATCCACATTAGGCAGGAAATGGTTTTGGGTAGACTGATGGGACTGAAGGCTGATAAATCCCCAGGGCCTGATGGTCTGCATCCCAGAGTACTTAAGGAGGTGGCTCTAGAAATAGTGGAAGCATTGGAGATCATTTTTCAATGTTCTATAGATTCAGGATCAGTTCCTGTGGATTGGAGGATAGCAAATGTTATCCCACTTTTTAAGAAAGGAGGGAGAGAGAAAACGGGTAATTATAGACCAGTTAGTCTGACATCAGTGGTGGGGAAAATGCTGGAGTCAATTATAAAAGACGAAATTGCTGAGCATTTGGATAGCAGTAACGGGATCGTTCCGAGTCAGCATGGATTTACGAAGGGGAAATCATGCTTGACAAATCTACTGGAATTTTTTGAGGATGTAACTAGGAAAATTGACAAGGGAGAGTCAGTGGATGTGGTGTACCTCGACTTTCAGAAAGCCTTCGACAAGGTCCCACATAGGAGATTAGTGGGCAAAATTAGGGCACATGGTAT
Source organism: Rhinoraja longicauda (assembly GCF_053455715.1). Lineage (NCBI taxonomy): Eukaryota > Metazoa > Chordata > Chondrichthyes > Rajiformes > Arhynchobatidae > Rhinoraja > Rhinoraja longicauda. The sequence goes on along the minus strand of NC_135983.1, from coordinate 1,340,166 downwards.
TGGGGGTAGGGTACTGACATGGATAGAAAATTGGTTAACAGACAGAAAGCAAAGAGTGGGGATAAATGGGTCCCTTTCGGAATGGCAGGTAGTGACCAGTGGGGTACCACAAGGTTCGGTGCTGGGACCCCAGCTATTTACGATATACATTAATGACTTAGACGGAGGGATTAAAAGTACCATTAGCAAATTTGCAGATGATACTAAGTTGGGGGGTAGTGTGAATTGTGAGGAAGATGCAATAAGGCTGCAGGGTGACCTGGACAGGTTGTGTGAGTGGGCGGATACATGGCAGATGCAGTTTAATGTAGATAAGTGTGAGGTTATTCACTTTGGAAGTAAGAATAGAAAGGCAGATTATTATCTGAATGGTGTCAAGTTAGGAGGAGGGGGAGTTCAACGAGATCTGGGTGTCCTAGTGCATCAGTCAATGAAAGGAAGCATGCAGGTTCAGCAGGCAGTGAAGAAAGCCAATGGAATGTTGGCCTTCGTAACAAGAGGAGTTGAGTATAGGAGCAAAGAGGTCCTTCTACAGTTGTACCGGGCCCTGGTGAGACCGCACCTGGAGTACTGTGTGCAGTTTTGGTCTCCAAATTTGAGGAAGGATATTCTTGCTATGGAGGGCGTGCAGCGTAGGTTCACTAGATTAATTCCCGGAATGGCGGGACTGTCGTATGTTGAAAGGCTGGAGCGATTGGGCTTGTATACACTGGAATTTAGAAGGATGAGGGGGGATCTTATTGAAACATATAAGATAATTAGGGGATTGGACACATTAGAGGCAGATAACATGTTCCCAATGTTGGGGGAGTCCAGAACAAGGGGCCACAGTTTGAGAATAAGGGGTAGGCCATTTAGAACGGAGATGAGGAAGAACTTTTTCAGTCAGAGGGTGGTGAAGGTGTGGAATTCTCTGCCTCAGAAGGCAGTGGAGGCCAGTTCGTTGGATGCTTTCAAGAGAGAGCTGGATAGAGCTCTTAAGGATAGCGGAGTGAGGGGGTATGGGGAGAAGGCAGGAACGGGGTACTGATTGATAGTGATCAGCCATGATCGCATTGAATGGCGGTGCTGGCTCGAAGGGCTGAATGGCCTACTCCTGCACCTATTGTCTATTGTCTATTGTCTATATCCCTCTTGAAGATAATAAGGTTTTACAATATTTTCAGGGTCATCATTCTTACTACTCGCTTTTTTTTAAAAAATTGATATCTAAATTTTGTGGTGGAATAGAATGCTAAGCCTCAGGTGTTAGTTTTAGTAATACTGGCAATTCCCAAGTTATGTAAGAATTCAAGGGCGGCACAAAGGCACAGCAGTAAAGTTGCTGCCTTACAGCGCCAGAGACCCAGGTTCGATTCTGACTATGGGTGCTGTCTATACAGAGTTTGCATGTTCTCCCTGTGACCGCGTGGCTTTTCTCTGGGTGCTGCGGTTTCCTCCCACATTCCAAAAGCATGCGGGTTTGTAGCTTAATTGGCTTCCGTAAATTGTCCTATAGTGTAGGGTTGAACTAGTGTATTGTTGGTCAGCACAGGTTCGGTGGGCCGAAGGCCTGCTTCCACACTGTATCTCTAAACTAAACTAAACTAAGTTCTGTTCCTGAGGACTGTCTGTGAACTAATTTCTCCCCGGTTCATTTGATATAGCTACCTATACTGTATTGCTCTCCATCCACTTGCTATAATTATTGTATCATCATTCTTACATCTCCGTGGAATGTCACTTTGCCTTGGTGGAGAAGCTTGTGTGGTCCTGAGATCCTGAGAACGATGCCGTCTGGAGCTATGCTCCTGGTAGGGTCACCCATGGCGATAAGGTCGAGGAGGAGGTCCCTGACAAAGAGCAATCTAACCAAGACCTCAACGGTGAAACAGGCGGAGGATGATGGCTGACTTTAGTGGAGCGTCACAACGGCTGGGAAGGTGGATGCCGTGGGCAGGTGCTATAGACGGGAAGGTAGACGCTCCCGCCCCCACGAGTCTCGGCCAGGTGAGGCTCTGCAGTCCAACTAACAGAGGGAAAACTGATCTAAAACCTCCACTGCCTTGTGGCCATACCCAGTCATGGAAAAGGCTCCGGGAGTAAACCTCAAGAAAAATCCGGAGTCGGAGTCCCTAAGGCAGTTTGTTGTTGTTTACAACCTCGTTCTGGCAGCTTCTGCGACGGCGCTAGTGCCAAACTAACGGCTCTGCTGTTCCTTTGGATCGATCAGCGACATGGAGAGGGGGGACGTGCCGCATGGGCAACAGCCTGTCCATCATATGACATCGCCCAGGCTTGTATCCGACCACACATCGACCCTGCTCTAGCCGAGGTTTGGAACAAGCAGCTAACAACCAGGATGTATCACCCCTGGTCAACCATGACCGAGGGAGGCCTTAGCCTTAAGTCTTACACTACCCATATTCTTTATCCAGTCACTAATAGGAACCAAGAACCAGAGGACAACAGTTTAAGATGAGAGGGGAAAGATTTAATAGGAACCTGGGGGGCAACTTTTTTACAAAGAGCGGTTGGTAAACTGCCAGAGGAGGTAGTTGAGGCAGGTACTATCACAACATTTATAAGACACTTGGACATATGAATAGGAAAGATTTAGAAGGATATATGGGCTGAATGCAGGCAGGTTTCCCTAGTGTGGATGGTTGGCATGGGTAAGTTGGGCCGAAGGACCTTTTTCTATGCTGTATGACTATTAATGAATACCAGGAAACATTTTCTTATTATTGTCTTGAAAATACTTTAAAAATTCATGGGAGAATTAGCATAAAGTTGTATTTCCATAAGTCTGATTGTCTGTAACCCAGGGTGTCTCTGGATAACCAATATGGCGATCAGTAGACGGGTAGAAATGTATCCTTGATCACACAAGGACTAATTGTGTGATATGCTACGTGAAATGCACTACATTTCTAAAATTTGGTTTCATTTACTTCATTGGAATAAAATTTCAGAAGCGGAATAAAATATAGTCTTTAATAAGTCACACGTTGCCGCCTTTAATATGTCATGGTTGTCGGGACAAATTTTCAGCCCTATATTTGTACGCCAAAATAACAAAGATATGATGCCAATTTACTTGATGTGCTCTTGAGCATTTGTTTCTAGTTTCAGGTTTTCAAGAATTATCAATTTATAAAATGAATCCCTTATGCTTTGTGAATTGCTCAAAAATGAATTTTTGATATTGTAAAAGTGGATTGAGAAGAGTCAGTGAGCTAAATTGTTATTACTGTGCAGACATCCATCTGTTTTTAATTGTTTCAGTTGGGTTTCTAACACTTCATACATACAATTTATATTAAATCCAGAAGTAATAATTAGCACAATAAATAAAACAAGGCACTAAATGACAAAAAAAAAGAATAACCAAAAAAGCAATTTGGAGTGAAGAAGTAAAAAGAAACAGGAAGACAACAACAGTTGTGCACACCCAATCTCATCGGCAACAATTCCCAACCCTTCCCAATACAGAACAGTGCTAGTTCACAGTTCACTACTTCAAGCAGCAACTAAGATCACCTTCCACAAATATCAAAACAGCCATCCCATATCCGTGTTGGCCCTCAACAAGCCAGAGAAAATTTAGTTGATCATTCTTATTGGCTCATTTGTTTTTGTTGTGTCAATGCAGAGGAACTAGAGAATCTTGAGAAGGAACTTGAAAGGAAGAAGAAAGAGATTGAATTGTTAGAACAGAAGCAATCCGAAACAATGGAGAATGTCAAAAGCCAAGAACAACTGAACAAGTCACTTCAGCTGGAACACCAACGAGAGAAGAACAGCTGCAAAAATCTAGAGAGAGAGGTGGAGACCAAGAATGAGCTGGTATGTTTGAGTTAAGAATAATACTTAATTAGGCAGTAATTAAAAAGGGAATGTGCTATTGGGGGAAAAAAACATGTAATGGAGTGGATTTAACAGATGTAGAATCTAAACATTATTCCCTTATCATGTAACTATACACTGTAAATGGATCGGTGGTAATCATGTATTGTCTTTCTGCTGACTGGTTAGCACACCATAAAAGCTTTTCACTGTACACGTGATAATCAACTAAACTGAACTGAGCTGACTATTGATGTTGAAATGTTTTAATTTTATGCTCAATTTACAAAATGTTCTGAGTGGCTGATACCCAATTCAAATTTCTGGGGTTTTAAATGTCATAGTTTTTAAAAAGTATTGTGTAAATTTCTAGAAGAAGAAAATGTTGTGCAGCCAATTTGCACTGGTTTCCCACCAAAATATGATGATAACAAATTTATGGTTCTTTGGAACAGTGGAAAAGCAACAGTGGCTAAAGGCTTGGCATGTCGGGCCGTATTGCTGAATGCACTGAGACAGAGTAAAATTACAATTGCAAAGTTTAGGACCTTTTAAGGTCGGCAGACCCAAGGTTTAGGGCGGCATGGTGGTGCAGTGGTAGAGTTGCTGCCTTGCAGCGCTAGAAACACTGGTTCGATCTTGACTACTGTTGTCAATATACATTAATGATTTAGATGAAAGGATTAAAAGTAACATTAGCAAATTTGCAGATGAAACAAAGCTGGGTGGCAATGTGAACTGAGGTGGATGCTTTGAGGATGTAGGGTGACTTGGGCAGGTTGGGTGAGTGGGCAGATGCATGGAGGATGCAGTTTAATGTAGATACATGTGAGGTTGTATACTTTGGTAGCAAGAACAGGAAGACAGATTATTATCTGAATGGTGTCAAGTTAGGAAAAGGGGACTTCAGTCACTGAAAGTAAGCATGCAGGTATAGCAGGCAGTGAAGAAAGCTAATGGCATGTTGGCCTTCATAACGAGAGGAGTTGAGTATAGGAGCAAAGAGGTCCTTCTGCAGTTGTACAGGGCCCTGGTGAGACCACTCCTGGAGTACTGTGTGCAGTTTTGGTCTCTACATTTGAGGACAGATATTCTTGCTATTGAGGGGGTGCAGCGTAGGTTCATGAGGTTAATTCCCAGGATGGCTGGACTGTCATATGTTGAAAGAATGGAGCGACTGGGCTTGGAATTTAGGATGAGAGGGGATCTTATTGAAACGTAAGATTATTAAGGGATTGGACACGTTAGAGGCAGGAAACATGTTCCCAATGTTGGGGGAGTCCAGCACCAGGGGCCACAGTTTAAGAATAAGGGGTAGGCCATTTAGAATAGAGATGAGGAAAAACTTTTTCAGTCAGAGAGTTGTAAATCTGTGGAATTCTCTGCCTCAGAAGACAGTGGAGGCCAGTTCTCTGAATGCTTTCAAAAGAGAGCTAGATCGAGCTCTTAAGGATAGCGGAGTCAGGGGGTATGGGGAGAAGGCAGGAACGGGGTACTGATTGTGAATGATCAGCCATGATCACATTGAATGGTGGTGCTGGCTGACAGGGCCGAATGGCCTACTCCTGCACCTATTGTCTATTGTCAATTTCTCTCAATCTTTTATCATTTGAAAAAATGTTCCATTTTCTATTTCTTCTACTAAAATGGATGACCTACTTTTGTTCCATTTTATATTTAATTTGCTATGTTCCAGCTCGGAAACCACACTGTGACTCTGGGTAGACACGTTCTGCCAGCTTCTGCAGGCGGATCAAGATGTGCCGACAATGTTGAGGAGGGAGATGCCTCTGTAGTTGTTGCAGTCGCTTCTCTCGTCCTTGTTCTTGTAGAGGGTAATGATCGTGGCATCCCTCATGTCCTGCGGTACAGCTCCTTCTTGCCAGCACTGGCAGAGGACTTCATGCAAAGGAAGCAGTAAGGTAGTTTTGCAGTGCTTGATCAGGTCAAGGGGAATCCCGTCGCTGCCTGGAGTCTTGCCTGAGGCCAGGCTGTCAATGGCCTTGCTGAGCTCTTCTACCGTCGGCTCTCCATCTAACTCATCCATGGTCGGCATGCACTCATTGGCGTCAAGGGCTGAGGAGGACACAGTGTTCTCTCTCGAGTAGAGGTCGGAGTAGTGTTCCACCCATCTCTCCATCTGCTGGCATTTGTCTGTGATTACTTCCCCAGTGGAGGATTTGAGGGGGCCTGTCTTGCTCTGGACTGGTCCTAATACCTTCTTAATGCCATCGTACATTCCCCTGACGTTCCCTGTTATGACGGCCGTCTGGATGTCCTCACTAAGCTGTGTCCAATACTCATTGGCGCAACGCCTGCAGTCTGCTGAGCCTTGCTCCTGGCGGCCTTGAGGATCTGCAGGTTCTTCTCGTTGGCTGACCGCTTGTACTCGGCTAGGGTGGCACGCTTTGCTTCGATGACGGGAGTCATCGCGGTCGACTTGGCCTCAAACCAGTCGTGTGTCTTTGAGATATTGAAAATCACAAACAATGGAACACCTGCTGAAATGCCCTCAACGGGAAAACCAATGCACAGCTGCCAATCTCGCTGCCTACAGTGAAGATGCTGTGAACTGTGTTCAGCTCTGGCTTAACAATATTTCTTCTTGTGATGTGGACTCGATAAAAAAGATCCATCAAGGTACCTAGTATAGAAGTTGGGATGTTATGTTACAGTTGTACAAGACGTTGATGTGGCTGCATTGTGTTCAGTTGTGATCATCCTTCTAAGGGAGGGATGTCATTAAGCTGGAAAGAGTGCAGAGAAGATTTATGAGGATGTTGAAAGAACTCGAGGGTCTGAGCTATAGGGAAAGATTGTGCAGGCAAGGACTTTATTCCTTGGAGTGAAGGAGGGTGAGGGGTGATATAACGAGCTGCCAGAAGAGGAAGTTGAGGTATAAATAACATTTAAAAGACAGTTGGACAGGTACATGGATGGGAAAGGTTTAGAGCGATATAGTTAAATCCGGCAAATGGGACTAGCTTAGCTGGGGATTCTTGATCGGCATGAAGGAGTTGGGCCGAAGGGCCTATTTTTACGTTGTATGACTCCATACAAACGTAATCTCCACATCCAAATCATTGACCTAAATTGTGTCAATAGACAATGTTGAAACGAGTGTGTCAGTATCCTAATTGCCAAACGTAATTTGAGAATGGGAATTCCTAACCAGCTTTCTTTTGATGAAAAACTATATTTGTCAAAGATGTCAATCTGAAAAGCAAGAATTTACATTTAGGTTTTAATTTTACTTATTAAGATCAGGTTAGATCTTCACACAGAGAGTGGTGAGTCTGTGGAATTCTCTGCCACAGAAGGTAGTTGAGGCCAGTTCATTGGCTATATTTAAGAGGGAGTTAGATGTGGCCCTTGTGGCTAAAGGGATCAGGGGGTATGGAGAGAAGGCAGGTACAGGTTACTGAGCTGGATGATCAGCCATGATCATATTGAATGGCTCGAAGGGCCGAATGGCCTACTCTTGCACCTATTTTCTATGTTTCTATGTTCCCCAAATTAACATAATAGTAATGACGTAGAAGTCCATTTTTTTGTTACTGGTCAAGTGAGTACCCAATCATGAAATTAAATTTCTCTCCAGTAGACCTCTTTTAAAAGTGAACAATTGTAAGACTAAGTTAAAGGAGAATTTAACTGAGATTAGAAATCTTAAACAAGCAGTCTTCAGAATTAAAGGATGTTCATGGACTTTGCATATGGATTGATTGAAAGCCACAGTATGAATACAGACACTTTGGCCCTCCTTTTCAACATCAATTATCGATCATCTGTTCACACTAGTTCTATGCTATCCCACCTTCACATTTAATCCGAACACTCAAGAAGCAATTTACAGAGAACAATTAACCTACGAACCCGCATGGCTTTGGGATGTGGAAAGAAACCAGAGCATCTGGAGGAGAACGTGCACATTCTGTACCGTCAACACCTGGTCCGGTTGGAATTCAGGCCACTGGTGCTGTGAGGCAGCAGCTACGCCATTATGTCACCCCAAATATCTTTCTAGTATGTTTTTCAGTGTGGTTAAAATTATGTACCGGAGTTTGAGAGTTCCAGATGATACCAAAGCCTTAAGACTCTGATGGATGTGTTTGTGTTAATAAAACATCTAATATATCTTGCCATCAGTTTGGTACGGCTTTAAAGTACTCAAAGGTGTAAACAGAATTGAGTAAAACGAGTTTGCATTCAGATGTGGAAGGAAATGGTGCTGCAAATGCTTTTGTACCATTACAAATTGTATTGATTTCTTTTAGCTTTTAAGTGATAAGGTTTGATATTCACAAAGTTATTCCCAATGCACACTACATATTTGTTCGCATATGAAGATAGTTTTTTTTAATAAAGTAAAGCAAATTTGTTTTTATTATTTTCTGACCTGTTTGCACAATTAACTGAATCTTGTTTAGTTTATTATTATTGTCATGTGTACTGAGGTACAGTGAATAGCTTTTGTTGCGTTCTTTGTCCAGTCAGAAAAGACTTTATATACTTATATCAAGCCATCCACAGTGTACAAATAAAGGGTACACGATTTAGTCCAAGATAAAGTCTGACTAAAGATGGTACAAGGTCACCAATGAGGTAGATGGGAGGTCAGGACCACACTGTATCTCACGAGAGGGCAGTTCAGTTGCCTGATAACAGCTGGGAAGAAACTGTCCCTGAATCTGGAGGTATGCAATCTGTATCTTGCCTAGCGTGAACGGAGGTGAGACTGGTCCTTGATTATGTTGGCGGCCTTGCCGAGGCAGCGTGAAGTGTAGATGGAGTCAATCGAAGGGAGCTGCTCCCAAACCATGCTGCCTGTGATGCATCCCGATAAAATACTCAAAATATGTAGAAGTTGCTGAGCGTTGTTGGAAACATGCCGAACTTCCTAAGCCTTTTAAGGAAGTAGAAGCGTTGATGTGCTTTCTTAGATATAGCTTTGATGTGGCTGGTCCAGGACAAATTGCTGGTGATATTTGCTAATATTAGCAGACATTTGAGAATTAAGTTTTTTTTCTTGAGTGCAGTGAGCACAACTAGGTAATGTGTATACACATCAAGACCGTTGCAAGATCCATTTTCTAATTTTGTTTTTTAAGCAAAATGTGTTTTAATTGAATATTTTTTAATAAATATGGTAACAATTAGTATAATTCTCAAACCTTGCTTTATTTTACTTGGTTTTCTTTTAACCTGTTGCTTTTCTTCAGTTTTTCCTGCCGATGTCTATTGAAGCCTTGCTGCACACTTGTCTTCAGGTATCTGGAGCATGTAGCATTTAGGTTGCATGTCACAGAGATCACAGGGATTTATTAGACTAATAATTCAAAAAATATTTGAAGCTTATAAATGATAAAACATAAGTGCTGTAGCAAAATATGTTATGACTTGAAAAATCTTTAGTATTTTTAAAAAGGAATGTTAAATTGGTGATAGTTGATTTGCACCAGTTTTGTGTTCGGACATTAGCTGTAATATTCTGCATGAAGTTAAAAAACAAACTGCTGGAGCAACTCGGTGGGTTGGGCAGCATCTGTGGAAGGAAATATTCTGCTAGCGATATCCTATTGCACATGATAACAATAGCATTGGAGGAAGAGCAGAATAGGTGAGTGAAGCTTGGTTGGGAATAGGGAGGATTGGTGTTGAGTTACTTGGATTTATTGGAGTTCGAACATCATGGGCAACAATAGGCGTAAGCCAGTGGGATGTTGGGATCAGAGATGTTCAGATGCAGTTAGATAGCCCAAATTGCATTGTTCACACAGGGGGTTAGACGATGGTGGTGCTGTGAACATAAAACATACTCTTGAAGCAGGACCTACTTTACCGATTCAGACCGTATACTATAAATGCAGACTAAAATTTCAAACTAGCACTGAGATAGCTTTTGTATGGGCATGCTGATAGCTGAATTCACTTTAGAGGGCAGAATATTTGTGGAGTGGTGATGTGCTGGGGTAGTATCTGTGGCACAGCATGTTGAGCCTCACAACTCCACTGACTTAAACATGCCGTCCTGTGCCAGCTGTGTGGAGTCTGCACGGTCTCTCTGTGACCACGTGGTTTTGTCCTGGGTGTTCCAGTATTATCCTACATCTCAAAACACTTGGATTGGTAGGTTAATTGGTTGTTCCAAATTATTCCTAGCGTGTAGGTTAGTGGAAGATTCTTGGAGGGGTGGGTGATGGGAGTTGATGGAAAAGAACAATGGTCAATGGGGAATGAGGGAGGGAGAACAATGGACAATGAGGACCCTGGCGTGGGGGGGAACCGCTGTTGGGAAGGGGGGGGGGTGAACAAAGGAGGACCCGGCATACTTTGTGACTTTGTCAGCGCTGTAGGTAGTTGCTATTTGTATACCTTGGTTGTATTTTATTGTATACAATAAAGTATTCCATTCCATAAATTATGGCATTACATTCCAAATGTGAAGATAAAATGGATTTGAATAGATTTATGTCATTAGGAATACCTGGTGATTAGTGGAGACTCAGTGGACCAAGGAGTTTTTTTCTGTGCTCTAGGTCTCCGACTTTATGATTCTTGTTTAAGAGATCTATAGAGTTTTATTAGTTAAGATTTGGACTCCTTCATCAAACCATTCTTAAAAATGACAGAATATTTTCAAAATATTCCTAGTGTGATCTCTGTGTTAAATTTTACTGTTGTGTGTATGTGCATGTATGTGTGTATACATGCATGCATATGGGTCATGCTGGGTTCCTCCAACAATTTTGTTATTTGTTGATGGAGAAACTTTAATATCCACGGCGGCACGGTGGCGCAGCGGTAGAGTTGCTGCCTTACAGCGAATGCAGCGTGGGAGACTCAGGTTCGATCCTGACTACGGGCGCCGTCTGTACGGAGTTTGTACGTTCTCCCCGTGACCTGCGTGGGTTTTCTCCGAGATCTTCGGTTTCCTCCCACATTCCAAAGACGTACAGGTATGTAGGTTAATTGGCTGGGCAAATGTTTAAAAAAATTGTCCCTAGTGTGTGTAGGATAGTGTTAATGTGAGGGGATCGCTGGGTGGCGCGGTGGGCCGAAGGGCCTGTTTCCGCGCTGTATCTCTAAATCTAAATCTAAAAATCTAAATCTAATATCAGTAGAGCTGTTCAATATCAAAATTATAAATGTACATGGTCTTGTGAATGCCACAAGAAAAGCATTTCTACATAAACAGGTTGTCCGCAAGTTACAGCAGGGTGCTGTTTAAGTGAAAGGTTTGTAATCTGAACAGTATGCAAGTCGGAAATGTGGACACAAAATGTGTTCTGAGGTGGCAGAAGATGCCTGCAGCAGGCTACAATCCATAACACCGTTCTCCACATGCTAGTCTGTATGTTGGGGTACACATAAGTTGGCTGTTTGTAAATTGCGGAGGACCAGTACTAAGGAATACATATAATTATTTGAAGATTACTTTGTGTAGGAAGGTTTGATCTTTGAAAGAACTTTAATGCATTATAAGATTTTGCGTCTCATCTTGCTTGACCCAATTGTAATTAGAAGCTTGAATGAGCTAAAGTAATTTCTCTTCAGAAACTAAAATATTTAAATAAATATTTCCATGTTAGCTTAGCTGCAGGTTATTGATAACTTTATGTAGGATATTCTAAAGCTAAACACAATCAATTGCTACAGTTTACTATTTCAGTTGAATGAACAAAGTCCATTCAGATTTATCATTGGGGAATTTTTACAAATGATGAACTTTAGATGTATAATCCTCTTGGATATTTGAATTATTTAGGATAATGCTTTTTAATTGCAATCAATACTCCGTATCTGCTGAATCCGTGGTTCTTTGCACTCACGATACTAGTGAAATCTCTCGCTGCAACTCCAACGCTGAAATAATTCAAATAGACTCAACAGATTTACTTGATTTCACAAATTGCAAGTCTTAGCATTCAGAGACAATAGTTGTAGGTTGAAGCCTAAGACGAGACCAGCATTTGATCTAGAATGATCCTCGGTTTAAGATGTGGGCAGTGCTATACTGTCGATGGTTTCATCTTTCAAATGATAAATTAAACTAAGTTCCCATCTGCTTTACATATTAATGTAAAAAAGATTTTAATCAAAGAGCAATAGAATTCTCCGCTGTTTCTTGGCCTATATATCCCACAATCAACATTGCGGAAAGAGCTTTTACAGTCATCATTTCATTGTTGCTTTTTTGTATATAGGTTTCTACATAACCCTATGTTGGAAGCCTGTAAATAATTTATTTAATTTGCTATTAAGTGATTGGAGACTTCCTAAGATCAATAAAATCGGACCATATCAGACAATTCTTCTGCCACTAAACAAACAAAAGAGATGGATATCGTGTTCATTTTCCATCTATTTACTGTTGGTCCTGCTTTGCTGCTTATGTTACTGGCTGATTCACTCTTCTGCCTTCCGAGAGATCAAATGTTTAATTAATTTCACAATATCAAGAGGAGAAAGAAAATGCATTCAGAGATTTGAAAAGGTTTTTTTTTAAAGTTACATTTTCATGATGAAAGTTTACAATTTTTTATATTGTTTTATTTCTGTTACAGCTTAAGAGGAAGACAGCAGAACTAACGCGGACTTGTCAAAAGCAATACCAGCTGGAGCAAGAATTAGCATTTTACAAGATTGATGCCAAGTTTGAACCACTGCATCACATCCCAACTGAAGTAATATGTTACCTTTTGTTTGGAGACTAATTAACCAGTCAAAAAAAAAATTTCCAGATCAGTTTTTAAAATAAAAGGAATCCCAAGGCAATGGCATACATTGGTGAATGCACAAACAGTGCATGGCACAATGGAACAAATGTAAAACATGGAAGAGCTGTCATATTTGATAAGACACATTTACCTCTGTTCCATTATATCCTTTAATTCTTAACATTAAGTTGATTATATACCTCATAGTAACTAATTAGAATTCTGGAATGAAATCTGTCCACCTATTCAATTGCAGAATGCTGTACAACATGGAAATTGTGAAAAAAAGGTGGAGCAGGTTTTCTGAGGAATGAGATTTTAGTATCTTTGCAAATGTTTTGCTTTTTGGTGTACCTTTCCGTTAAGATTTACACATTTTCCAATGGTTCTAGAGTCAGTGGCTCCAGTCAGTGCAACCACCTATTTCCAGCAATTGAAACTGCATTAAGTCTTTACTTCCACACATACACTGGTCAACTTGGACGTTTGAGACCTTTTGAATAACGGAAGAATTCCAAATGCTGGAGTTTCCGATCTTACACCAGGTTATTAGAGAGCCATTTACTATAGAATGCAAGGAAAAGAGGAGGGTGATTTTTTAAAAGTTAGTTAATTTTTTGTTTACTAATTTAGCATTATATATATTTTTTAAATCTTGATTTAATTAATAACCATGAATATTTTTTAATTTTAAATGTCCCCAAATGTCAGAAACATATTTAAAATAATTATCACAAAACAAGACACAACCCATCTTTGACTACCAGCAACATGCATGGATGGTGTTGGTCCAAACAGTATCCACCTCAGATATCAACATCTGACCCGAGGTTAGATTGGCCCTTTCAAATGGCAACGGTAGTTTTATTATAGGCAAGATGCAGTGCAATCAGGAATCTGACTTCCATTTTTCTGTTCTTGTTCAAAAACTTTGTGTTCTTTCAGGATTTCATTTATTGTCATCTAGTTTTCAACTGAAAAGCATCACAGTCTTAAATCTAATAATCTGTATTAACTCGGAATTCCATATAAATAGTACAGCACAGATACAGGCCCTTTGGCCCACACTGCCTGTGCCGAACATGATGCCAAGACCAATTCATATCTGTCTGTGCTAATTTGTACCCCTCCACTGCCTAAACAGCCACGTGCCTATCCAGAAGTCTCTTACTTGTCATTATCATATTTGCCTCCATGATCACGCTCAGCAGTGTGTTCCAGGCACTCGCCACTCCATGTGTAGAAAAAAAACCTTGTCCCACACATGTCCTTTAAACTTTGCCTCTCTCACCTTAAGGTTATGCCTTTAGCATCAGATATTTTCATTCTGGGAAAAGGTTTAGACTATCTACCGTATCTGTGCCTCTCATTTTATATACTTTCTATCAGATCTCCCCTCAACCTCCGGCATTCCAGAAAAAGCAATGCAAGTCTGTTCAATCTCTCCCAGTAGCTAATACCCCCTAATCCAGGCATCATTCTAGTAAATCTCATCTGCACCCTTTCTAAAGCTTCCACATCCTTCCTGCAATGGGGCAACCAGAACTCCACACCGTAATCCAAATGTTGCCTAGCCAATAACCTATAAAGCTGCAACATGACTTCCAGACTCTTATACTCAATGCCCTGACCAATGAAGGCAAGTATATTATATGCCTTCTTTACCACTCTATCAACATGTGTTTGCCTCTTTTCATAAGAACATAAGACATGGGAACAGAGTTAGACTGATCTGCCCATCGAGCCTACTCCGCCATTTTATCATGATTGATCTATTTTGCCCTCTCAACCCCATTCACCTGCCTTCTGCCCGTAACCTTTGATGTCTTTCCTTTTCAGGGAGTTATAGACTTGGGCCTCATGATCCCTCAGGACATCAGTGCTATTGATCATGCCATTAATTGTATATTTTCCTCATACATTCAACCTCCCAAAGTGCAACACCTGATACTTCCTCGTATTAAAAATGTTTTTTATTAATTGAACCAATTTACAGAATTTTGAAGTGGATGATATTCCAAATGAGAGTCCTTACATTGGGAAGGCCATGTACAAGAGAAACCAATACATCCAAGGAGCACATATCCTTGCCCCTGTGCAGCATGGAAACATTGGAAAAATTCAATTTGGTGCTGATGATGAACAAAAGAATGAATTAAGAGTAAAATTTAATCAGGCACTGGATGTCCAACTGGAAGACAAGGAAAAGAAAATTCTGAAAGGTAGAACCACTGAGATATGTTCTTAAACAATTTATAGTTCTAAAGATCTTCCATCATTAATGCAATGAAAATTAAAATTTAAAACCCGAATCTGTTTTGATCACAGATCTGGCTAGTTTTAAACTGACTAGTTTGATTGGAAGCATTCATAATTGGTTTTGGAGAACTTGGTTAAAAGTAAATAGGGTAGTAATGTAGACCTTTGGCACGCCGGCCTTCAGTCAGGGAATTGAGTGTAGTAGTTGGGACAGCATTGGCAGGAATTTCTGGGCACAATCTGGAAGACGCAGGACCATTTCATTCCAAAAAGGAAGAAAGATTCTAAGCGGAGTAGGAGGCAACTGTGGCTGACAAGAGGAGTTAGGGATGGAATAATAATAATAATAATATATTCCTTTATTCGTCCCACACCGGGGAAATTTACAGTGTTACAGCAGCAAAGTGGATAGCAAGAGAGCGAGAGATCATTCATTACAAATAAAAGATACATAAATTGTCATCAGTTTTCTAAAACTAAAAGAAAAGATGTATAACACAGCAAAGAGTAGCCGGAAGCTAGAGGATTGAGAAACTTTCATAGCGCAACAGAAGGTAACAAAACGGGCAATACGGGCTGAAAAGATGAAGTACGAGGGGAAGCTGGCCAGGAATATAAATACAATACAATATATCTTTATTGTCATTGTACAGGGTTACAACGAGATTGGGAATGCGCCTCCCATACGATGCAATAATTTAATTAGCTAGTCAGTATTAATTTAAACAACCCATTGAAACAAATTGTAACAGTTTTAAAACAGAATAAAGTGCAAGTAGATCTGTGCCGGATCACTGTGCGATGTGACCATCCGGCTCAGCCGGACCGGTTCATAGTAGCTATGGCCCTAGGGATGAAGCTGTTCCTGAGTCTGGAGGTGCGGGCGTAGAAGGCCTTGTATCGTCTGCCCGATGGAAGGAGTTCGAACAGACTGTTGCAGGGGTGTGAAGAGTCTTTGTGGATGCTGGTGGCTTTTCTGAGGCATCGTGTGTTGTAGATGCCCTCCAAGGCTGGTAGCTGTGTTCCGATGGTCCTCTGAGCTCTATGGACTACCCGCTAAAGAGCTTTCCTCTCTGCCTCCGTGCAGCTGAGGTACCACACAGGAATGCCATGTGTTAAGATGCTCTCTATGGTGCAGCGGTAGAATGTCGTCAGCAGCTGTTGGGGTAAACCAGACTTCTTCAGTGTTCTTGGGTAGAACAGTCGTTGCTGTGCCTTGACCAGCGCAGCAGTGTTATTGGACCATGTTAGGTCCTCCGAAAAAGAAGGACAGTAAAAGCTTCTTTAGATATGTTAAAAGAAAAAGAATAGCAAAGTCAAATGTGGGTCCCTTGAAGGCAGACATGGGTGAAATTATTATGGGTAACAAGGAAATGGCAGAAGAGTTGAACAGGTACTTTGGATCTGTCTTCACTAAGGAAGACACAAACAATCTCCCAGATGTACTGGAGGACAGAGGATCTGGGGGGGGGGGTAGAGGAACTGAAAGAAATTTTCATTAGGCGAGAAATAGTATTGGGTAGACTAATGGGACTGAAGGATGATAAATCCCCCCGGCCTGATGGTCTGCATCCCAGGGTCCTCAGGGAGGTGGCTCTTGAAATAGTGGACGCATTGGTGATCATTTTCCAATGTTCAATAGATTCAGGATCAGTTCCTGTGGATTGGAGGATAGCTAATGTTGTCCCACTTTTCAAGAAAGGAGCGAGAGAGAAAACGGGGAATTACAGACCAGTTAGCCTGGTGGGAAAGATGCTGGAGTCAATTATTAAAGAGGTAATAACGGTGCATTTGGATAGCAGTAAAAGGATAAGTCCAAGTCAGCATGGATTTATGAAAGGGAAATCATGCTTGACTAATCTTCTGGAATTTTTTGAGGATGTGACAAGTAAAATGGATGAAGGGAAGCCAGTGGATGTAGTGTATCTAGACTTTCAGAAAGCCTTTGATAAGGTCCCGCACGGGAGATTGGTGGCTAAAATTAGAGCACGTGGTTTTGGGAGTAGGGTGTTGACATGGATAGAAAATTGGTTCAAATGTGTAACAAATGTGTTTTTTCTTATTTCGATTTGTACATATGCTTTTCAAAAAAAAAAAAAATAAAAAAAAAAAAAATTAAAAAAAAATAAATAAAAAAAGAAAATTGGTTGGCAGACAGGAAGCAAAGAATAGGAGTAAATGGGTCCTTTTCAGAATGCCAGGCAGTGGCGAGTGGAGTGCCGCAAGGCTCGGTGTTGGGGCCGCAACTGTTTACCATATATATTAATGATTTGGAAGAGGGAATTAGAAGCAACACTAGCAGGTTTGCGGATGACACAAAGCTGGGTGGCAGTGTAAACTGTGAAGAGGATGTTAGTAGGTTGCAGGGTGACCTGGACAGGTTGAGTGAGTGGGCAGATGCATGGCAGATGCAGTATAATATAGATAAATGTGAGGTTATCCACTTTGGCGGCAAAAACAAGGAGGCAGATTATTATCTCAATGGTGTTAGGTTAGGTAAGGGGGAGGTGCAGCAAGACCTGGGTGGCCTTGTACACCAGTCACTGAAAGTTGGCGTGCAGGTGCAGCAGGCAGTGAAGAAAGCTAATGGCATGTTGGCCTTCATGACAAGAGGATTTCAGTATAGGAGTAAAGAGGTTCTTCTGCAGTTGTATAGGGCCCTGGTAAGACCACATCTGGAGTATTGTGTGCAGTTTTGGTCAGTTGTGTGCAATTTGAGGAAGGAAATCCTTGTAATTGAGGCAGTGCAGCGTAGGTTCACAAGATTGATCCCTGGGATGGCGGGACTGTCATATGAGGAAAGATTAAAAAGTCTAGGCTTGTATTCACTGGAGTTTAGAAGGATGAGAGGGGATCTTATAGAAACATATAAAATTATAAAAGGACTGGACAAGCTAGATGCAGGAAAAATGTTCCCAATGTTGGGCGAGTCCAGAACCAGGGGCCACAGTCTTAGAATAAAGGGGAAGCCATTTAAAACTGAGGTAAGAAACTTTTTCACCCAGAGAGTTGTGAATTTGTGGAATTCTCTGCCACAGAGGGCAGTGAAAGCCAAATCACTGGATGGATTTAAGAGAGAGTTAGATAGAACTCTAGGGGCTAGTGGAATCAAGGGATATGGGGAGAAGGCAGGCACGGGTTATTGATTGGGGACGATCAGCTATGATCACAATGAATGGCGGTGCTGGCTCGAAGGGCCGAATGGCCTCCTGCACCTATTTTCTATGTTTCTATGTCTATGTTTCTAGTTGGAACTATATGTTACATTGTACAAGATGTTAATGAGGCCGCATTTGGAGTATTATGTTCAGTTTTGGTCATCCTGCCATGGGAAAAATTCCATGAAGCTGGAAAGAATGCAGAGAATGTTTACAAAAATGTTGTTGGGACTTGAGAGCCTGGAATATAGGGAGCGGTTTGGCATGTCAGGACTTTATTCCATGGATTGAGAGGTGATCTTGTAGAGATGTATAAAATCATCAGGGAAATGGGTACGATGAAAGCAGACTTTTTGTCCCAGTGCAGGAGAATTGAGAACTAGTATATATACATGAGATGGGGCAAGATTAAAATAGGAATCTGAGGGGCATCTTTTTCACACAAAAGCTGCTGAGCATATGGAATGAACTGCCAGTTGCAGTTATTGAGGCAAGTACAATAACAACATATAAAAGACAAGAATACATGGGTAAGAAAGAGTTAGAGGGATTTGGATCAAGCGCAGGCAAGTGCAACTGGCTTGGATGGGCATCTTGGTCAGCATGGACGAGTTGGGCCAAAAGGTTTGTTTCCATGCTGTAAGCAATATTTGCAAAGTACCTACTGTAAGCAAAGTAAGCAATATTTTCCATTGCTAATTGCTATCATTTGATTTTTTTTTGGCAAATGTTCTTTGGAATTACCTAATAGGTTGAGGTCTGAATCATGATCTGTTTGATGCTGCTGATCATCAGTGTCCACTGTCTTGTCAGAAATTGAGATTAGCTGCTTAAATGAGGTTGCACCATTGGAACCCTTAAGAAAATTTGAGGTCCTTTTTAATTTCCTTAAACTTGCATAAACTTCTAGAATATTGAAAAACAGAAATTCACCTCAAAATAAAGCGGTTTTGAAGCAATGCAATTTGACAACTTCCACTTCCTTTTTTCAAATCTTTCATTTTTAATGTGAAGCAGTCAATATCAAATGCGGTGACCTATTTATGGTGCTGTTTTGAAGGAATGCCAAAATCAAATAAAAAGTGTAACCAGATCTTCGTAAAGAGCTAAAATGTGTAGTATGGAAGTTTTTTTTCCATCTGAAAAGGTCAGCAAAACAGTATCAATAAACTGTTGTTGGCAGATTATTGTGATTCTAAAGTGTGACTTGTTTTAGCAAACAAAAATTGCAGCTCTGCTATTGAATGTTCAGATTAAAAATGTCACAATGTAATCTGATTTTTGTTTCAATTAGGACCCTCAAAGACTAATGCTGCATAATCTTCACATAAACTGTACAAAATATTTTTGCCCATAGCTGAAGAGTCACTAAGACAACTGCAGGGTGAAAAAGAAAAGACACAACAGCAAGTTTTGAGAACAGTTGAAGAACTAAAAAATCTGGAAGAGTTAACGGCACAAAAACAGGTCTGTATAGTTCAACAAAAAGTTAACATTTTGGACCTAAATGTCTACAGTTAGAAATTATGTAATTTATCATGCTTTTCCCACATTAACTAACTAGGTTGATAAGCACAACTCAAATTTATTTCTTTATAGTTGGTCAAATGGATCCGAAAATTTGATTTTACATAGAAACATAGAAAATAGGTGCAGGAGGAGGCCATTCAGCCCTTCGAGCCAGCATCGCCATTCATTGTGATCATGGCTGATCATCCACAATCAAGTCAAAATTGAAGTAATAAATTAAATAGCACTTTTAGCTCTTGGTGTTATATTGTTCATAGTGGAATCACAGGTGAAAATGCCAATATGCTCTAAGCAATTGTGCAGGCTTGTTGAAATCAAAGTGTTTCTCAACACAAAGGAAAGAAGTTGCATCCAAATTGACCAATGATCCAATGATGAAAGAAAATTTAAATGAAAGAAGGAGCAATTTAAAAATTCTGGAATGAATGCAAACATAAAGACAGTATGATGAAGAAAATTTTAATCTTTACAAAATGATGGGAGTATATTAGGATTTTTCATTCAGAATCGACCTAAACAAATATAGATTTTTTTTCTTTTAAACAAAGATCTCGGAACTTGAGAAAGAACAGCTACAACAGCAATTAGCTGAGAAGATCCAGCTTATTAACCATTTGCGGAAAGAGGCTGAGAAAGTGGAGCAGCAGATGGAAAGACAATGGAAAGAGATGGAAAGAAAACAGCATGAGATTCTTGATCTTGAAAAGGACTTGAAGTCTGTTGATCCTAAAGATCCAAAACATGTGAGTAAAATTAAAATGAGATCCAAGATGGGCAGTTTTTTTCTTTTAATTGTGGATCAAGCATGTCATTCCCCCTTCTTTTAGTGTTAGTCAATGGGCGAACAACGTTACGACAACATCTAATTGGATGTTTTTGGTTCCATGTAGTACGTACTATTAACTCAAGTCCATTTGTAACTTGTGTTCATAGCTTCTTTATTTTGATAAATAATCAATATGAAGATCACATGGTCTTATTTACATTATGTATAAACTCTGGCTTTCAAAGAGACGTTATTGAAAATCAGTGCCAAATGCCAAATTGGTCAGCTTTTGCTGCAAAAGATATGTGTAACTCGTGATTATCTTAATTACAAATTCCCCTGCATACTTTTGAAGAATGTCACCATGTTGAATTAAAGCTACTTGTACTGCTCTTGCTGTAATTTTATGAAAATTGTTTTCTTTCTAATTATCCTTTCATTTTTATTGTGCTTTTGTGTTGATTCATATTTTTATGTTGACTGGTATTACATATCACACACAAAATTATTTTTTGTACTTAATACTTTAAGTACCCTTTTTATGATATGATGATTGTGAAAATGACGTTTTAAATGTGCATTATTAATGGGTGAAGGCCTATATAAATCTCACCTCTTAGTTTCTTTTTTTCTCCCCTTCCTCTTTCTTATACTGTAACTGATTTAAATTTGAATTAATCTTCCTTTTTCAGTTCTTTCTCTTTATTTCTCAGTTCTTTAGTTTCCATACTAGCCAGGCGTGGACCCGTTGGGCCCAAATCTATCCTGCGGGCCCAGCAACCCTCCGTCCAAACCTCTCCTGCGGGCCTGGAAACCCTCCCCCAACTGATCCAAAACTCTCCTGTAAGCCTGGCAACCCTCCATGCAAACCTCTCCTGCGGGCACGGCAACCCCCGTTGGGTGCAAGCCTCTCCAGCAACTCTTCCCCCAAATGATGAACCATGAACCCGTTGGCGGCCGGGGAGTGTCCCCCGGGGCCGTGGGTGGAAAGGGGAGAGGGAGCCACTCACCTCGGCCCCCGGCAGCCATCACGTCAGCCAGAGCGAGCCATGGACCCGTTGGGTGGAAACCTCTCCTGCCTCGGCCGCCACGGCCATCTTGTTTGACCCTCTGCTGCCGCGCTACACCACGGGTGGAAGGTCAGGCGCGGGGCACACCGGGTCCAATGAGGATATAATATCGGTAATATAGTGAACAGTGGAGAAGGTCATCTATGGAATCTTGATCAACTGAGTCAATGGACGGAGCAATGGTGGATATAGTTTAATTCAGGTAAAATGCGAGGAATCGCATTTTGGTAGGACAAACTAACGCAGGATTTGTATGGTAATTGGTTGGGCCCTGGGAAGTGTTGTGGAACAGAAAGATTTAGAGGTGCAGGGGATTCCATGAAAGTCGCAACTCAGGTGGACAGGATGGTGAAGGCTTTTGCCATACTCGCCTTCATCGTTCAGCGTTGGACGGGTGATGGGATGTTGCGTACAGCCACATGAGACGATACAGCCACATTTGGAGTAAAGTGTACAGTTCTGGTCACCCTGTTATTAGGAAGGATGTCATTAAACTCGAAAAGGTGGAGAAAGGGTTTTCAAGGATATTGCTGAATCTGGACGGTTTGTGTTATAAAGTGAGTCCGGATAGGCTAGGTCTTTTTTCCCTGGAGTGTAGAAAACAGTGTAGCCTTTATAGAGGCTTATAAAATCATGAGGGGCACAGATAAAGTGAATCATCACAGCCTTTTCCCAAGGGAAGAAGTGTAAAATTGAAGAAGCAGGTTTAAGGTGAGAGAGGATAGATTTGAAAGGGACCTGAGGGGTAACTTTTTCACAGAGAGGGTGGTGCATGCATAGAACATGCTGTCAGAGGAAGTGGTACAATTTAAAAGACAGTTTCAAAGATACTTGGATAGGTACAGGAATAGATAAGTGGTAGATTTCATCATCGTTCATTTACCACATGACTAGGTACATTTCTTTGTTTCCACATGAATAGGAAAAGTTTATAAGAATCTGAGCCAGGCACAGGCAAGTTGGTAACTTGGTCAGCATGAATGAATGAAGACCATCTTTCTGTGCTGTTTAGCCCTTTGACTCCAATGCTTGAAAGTAATCACCAGGCTATTTTTGGAACCACTGTGTAATTATATCTGAAGCTGCAGTAGTTATGCCTGAGTAGTTCACAATCATGATGAACACTTTAAGGTGGGTGCATTTACCCCATCTGCTGAACAATTGTGTCCTGAATTAATCTTGTAGTTAATGGACCAGAACTTGGTGCTTATGTTTGTTAACTTACTGGCGAATTGAATTGAATAATGCCTACACTTTCACAAAATGGATATAATGGTTTAATCCTCAAGGCACAAATGGGTCATGTCTAGAAATATTGCACATCTTATTCAGGCAATGCATCATTCTTAGCAGAATCCAGACCAGTTTCTTGATCGATTTGTTCAAGGATAAACAGTTTAGCATTTTTGACACTTCAAATTCTCAATTCTTTGAGTGGTTTGAACATGGCATTGTTTACATAGCGTAAAGAGGAAGATGTTGTTTCTAGAACAAAGATCACTTCTGCCTCAGTCATTATAATATATGCACCCACTGAAGCTATTTTTCAAATAATTGCTGATGACTTCTTACTGAAGTGCACGAAAGAATGGGTTAAACATTCTGAAGATAGAGCCTTTTCACCAGCTTGCTCTTGACACACCACTTCACCCCCTGCCAATCAAGGACCATTTCACGATCTTTGGTAAAGAACTTCAATTTTGGTTTAGAAACATAGAAAATAGGTGCAGGAGTAGGCCATTCAGCCCTTTGAGCCAGCACCGCCATTTAATATGATCATGGCTGATCATCCAAAATCAGTACCCCATTCCGGCTTTTTCTCCATATCCCTTGATTCCCTTAGCCCTAAATCTAACAAATTGAAATTGAAAAGGG
Organism: Rhinoraja longicauda; assembly: GCF_053455715.1. Lineage (NCBI taxonomy): Eukaryota > Metazoa > Chordata > Chondrichthyes > Rajiformes > Arhynchobatidae > Rhinoraja > Rhinoraja longicauda. The sequence goes on along the minus strand of NC_135983.1, from coordinate 1,316,960 downwards.
TCCCAACCCGAAATGTCACCTATCCATATTCTCCAGAGATGCTGCCTGACCTGCCGAATTATTCCAGCACTTTATATCTTTTTCAGTTTTCGTCACCCTGCTATGGGTAGGATGTCATTAAGCTGGAAAGGGTGCAGAGAAGATTTATAAGGATGTTACTAGGGTTCAAGGATGAGCTATAGGGAGAGATTGGGCAAGCTAGGACTATATTCATTGGGGTGCAGGAGGCTAAGGGATGATCTTACAGAAGTGTTTAAAATCATGAGGGGAATTGATAGAGTGAATGCACAGTCTTTTACCAGGTAGGAGCATCAGAAGCCGGAGGACCTACGTTTGTGGTTTAGAACGATATGGGCCAAATGTAGACAAAAGTGACTGGCTTAGATGAGGCATTTTGATCAGCATGAACAAGTTGGACTGAAGGGCGTTTTTCTGTACTGTATGACTTTAATTTTGGTCAATCCTCGTATTTTGGATACCTGTTAATTTGGACAAACAACAATGATGAAATCTACCACAGCCTTCAGTTTGCGAACATAACCTCTTCAGACCTTAAATCTGATAGTAAACCTGATCGATAAAATGGCATTAATCCATGCTCCACTGTATGCAGTGGACACCTTGGTGAACTCGTTGGTAGATTTCTCAGTGTAATCCTTCAAATTCTCTGGTAGGAAAGGTAAATTAACTGCACTGTTTCCACCCCGACATCTGAACTGCCAACTGTCGTTACCTGAAAATGATATGCCACGTGACCATACTGCTAAAACATGAACTCTGCTTAGATTTCTATCAGCATAAGTGATTTCCCGGAATCCAGAGGAAAAGATTTAAGGACTTATCAAAGCATACATGAAAACCATGTAATATCCTCGTGGTCTCACACCGATAGAAGCATCGAGGAAGGCACTCAGCATTTCACTCAGTCTCACTGGTAGCATATGGAAGCCAAGCACATATCGTGTACAACAGTCCAAACCACACAGTCACCTTCCCTTTCAAGCTCCACCCCTCCCATCTGTGCCACACTCTGGATCCTACAGGGAACTCATTAGTCTGGAGGGAGTGCATAAGAAGAAGATGATGGCTTCATCTGGCTGGAATATTTTTGTAACTTGATTGATAACATTTAATGCAGTGTTCAATGTGTAGTCATATCACTGTAGGTTTCAATCGTATCTTTTGGCCTACATTAATAAATTGGTAGTATAAACATGCATTTGGAACATTAGTTGGTTCAGTTAGTATTTTTCTGGTCTTTTTTTATGTAACATATTGATACTTAAATACCATCTTTCTAAGTTTTACGCAAGTGGTTTTTAGGGTACCATAATCAGATCATTTGTGAAATCAGGAGATCTCATCATGGTATCCAGTAATATTCAGATTGAAAGCTGTAGCAATAGTGGGAAACAGGAGCACATGAGAGAACAGGTTAGCCCAAGAGTGACTCTCATGGAGAAAAGAGGGTGGAGGCTTAACAGCAGCTATGATCAGCGAGAAGCTCAGTTATCGTGCTGAAAAGTGAGAGATGATTTGCCCATGTGTGCAGGCTGAAGAGTAGAAGAGCAATGGCAAGATTTAAAGAGGGAAAGGATCGAATCCTGGCGAGTTAATATCATTGGTAGGGAAATGTCTCTTGGAAATGAGAAGCTATTCAAGGAGGTGTGCTTGCTTTGGGTGAGATTTATTGGAAGGGGAGTGAAGCATATGTACTCTGCTCTAACTTCATTTGCAAGTTCGTAGATGACACCATCGAACGGGGAGAGATCTAAAACAATGTTGAAACAGTACAGGAAGGATATTGAGTTCAGTAACATGGTGTCAACCTCTCCCTCAATGTCTGAGATGATGGGACTAGTTAATATCTTCAGGAAAAGAGGTGGTGTACACATCCCATTCAGCATCAATAGCGCTGAAGTAGAGATGGTCAAGAGCTTCAAGTTCCAAGGTGCAAATATCACCAACAATTTGTCCTGGACCAGTCATAATGAAGCTACTCAGAAGACTAAGGAAGTTGAACATGTCCCCAATAACACTTGCCAACTTCTACAGATGCACCATAAAAAGCATACAGCACAGCTTGGTTTGACAACAAATCTACCTAAGATCATAAGAAATTGCAGAGATTGGTGGATGTAGAGTAGTCCATCACACAAACCAGCCTTCACTCCTCTCCCCCCCCCCCCCCCCCATCAACTACATCTTCACTTCATGCTGCCTCGGGTAAGCAGCAAACATTTTTAAGGACCATTCACATCCCAGCCATTTCCTCTTCTCCTCTGTCATTGGACAGAAGATACAAAAGCTTGAAAGCACCTATCACCAGATTCATCCCCACTGCAATAAATGATCCTCTTTTAAGCTAACGGTACAGTCCCAATCTTCCAACCTACCTCATGGTAGGGTGTGTACACTTTTTTGTTTATTTCCATTCTATAACTGTAGACAACTGTAGACAATACTATATACTGCACTCTGGATTTTTTTCTCTTTCCTTGTACTTGTGTAATGGCATGATTGTACTCGTGTATGGTGTAATTTGGCTGGTTATATTTTTCACTGTCACATGACAATAAATCAATACTAAAACCAATGATTGTAGGGGGAGAGAGAATTTCTTTACCTAGCCACATGCTAGTGAAGGTAGAAATAAGAAGATAGAACAGATAAATGTGTGGCTTGGGAGTTGGTGCAGGGATTCAGATTTTTTTACTATTGGGATCTCTTCTGGGGCAGAGGTGACTGCATAAGAAGGACGGGTAACATCTGAACTGGCCGGGGCTCAATATCCTTGTAGGAGGTTCGCTGGTGCTACACAGGAGTGTTTAGACCACAGAGTCATGGGGGTGGGAATCAGAGTAGTAGGTCAGAAATTGTGATAGGAAGATGGAGGTTAAGGCCAGTAAGTCTCAAAGGAAGGACAGATGGGGAGATAAGGAATATGGTGAAGCTGATGGGCTGAATTGTGTTTATTTGAATGCAAAGAGTATTGTCTAGGAAGCAGATAACTTATAGCCAGGATCATTGCTTGGGACTATGATATTGTGGCCATTGTGGAAATGTGGTTGTGAGAGGGACACGACTGGCAGCTCAATGTTCCAGTGTTCTGATGTTTCACACGTGATTGAGAGGAAAACAAAAGAGGTGGAGCATTTGCGCTACGAATCCTCCAGACTGCCACCACGGCACTCGGAGAGGACAAACTGGAGGGTTTGTCCGTGAGGTGATATGGGAAGATTTAAGAAAGTGCAAGTGGGACTGTACTATGGGCCCCTCACAAGCAAGTGGGAAATACAGGGACAGATACATAGACAGATTAGTGAAAGATGCCAAAGCAACAGGGTTGTCTTCGTGGGTGACTTTAACTTCCCCAGTATTAACTGGGTTTTGCTCAGTGCAAAAGACTTAGATGGAGCAACATTTGTGAGGTATATTCAAGTGTGTTTGTTGAAACTGTATGTGGATAATCCAACCCAAGAAGGGAACCTACTGGACCTTGTGTATAGGAAGGAACTGCAGATGCTGTTTTATGCTGAAGATGGACACAAAGTGCTAGAGTAACTCAGCAGGTCACGCAGCATCTATGGAAAAAAGGATGGATGACATTTCAGGTCATGAAATGAGCCTAGCCAGGTGACTGTTGGAAGGGCATTTTGGGGAATGAGATCATAACTCCATAAGTTTTGATAGTGTAAGAAAATAACTGCAGATGCTGGTACAAATCGAAGGTATTTATTCACAAAATGCTGGAGCAACTCAGCAGGTCAGGCAGCATCTCAGGAGAGAAGGAAAGTTTTGAGGTAGTTTTGAATAAGGAGAAGTTTGGACCTGGCAGGAAGGTACTTAATTGCAATAAAGCAAACTACAACGTTATTAGGTAAAGATCCTGGGAAAGTACATTAGGAGGAATTGGTATTAGGCAAGACCACATTTGACATATGTGAGTCTTTTAGAGGCCAGTTGATTGAAGTTCAGAACTGGCATGTTTCATTAAGGAGGAGGGATAAAGACAAAGTAAGGGAACCTTGGCTGACAAAGGAGGTTGTAAATCTGGTCAAAAAGAACGAGGAAGTGCATGCAAGATGTAAGAGGATGGAATTCAGAATGGTGAATATAGATAAAGGAGGAAAGAGCTCAAGTGGGCGATTGGAAAGGCCAGAAGGGACTACAAAATGGCTTTGGCGAGCCGGATTAAGAAAATCCAAAAGCTTTTTATACCTATATTAAAAACAAGAGGGTAACCAGGGAGAAGGTTGGACCCCACAAGTATAAAGGAGAGGATTTGTGGTTGGAGTCTGGGGATGTAGACGAGGTACTAAACGAGTACATTATATCTGTTTTCTTCAAGGAGAAGGACATGGAGGACAGTGAGATCACTGTGGTGAATACTAATATGCAAGGGCAGATTGAGAAGGAAGTCGAGAGTGTTTTATTGTTATGTGTACCTGAAACGGACCAATGAAATTCTCACTTGCAGCAGCACAACAGATATGTAAACACGTTACTCTATAAACATTATAGTAAATATCAAACAAGTTAAAACAAACAATCGTGCAAAAACAAAAATAATACCCCCATGCCTATGTAGTTTGGAGGTTATTGTGTTTAATAGCCTGATGGTTGTAGGGAAGAAGCTGCCTCTGAACCTGGGCGTTACAGTTCTCAAGCTCCTGTACCTTCTTCTCGATGGCAGGAGTGAAATTAGAGTGTGGCCAGGGTGAAATGGATCTCTGATGATACTGGCTGTCTTTTTGAGGCAGCGACTCCTGTAGGTCCCTTCGATGTGGGGAGGTTGGTACCCATGATGGACTGGGCAGTGTTCACCACTTTTTACAATTTTGTTCATTCTTGGGTGGTCGAGTTGCCGAACCAGATCGTGATGCAACTGGTCAATATGCTCTCTAGACCTGTAGAAGTCCAAGAGAATATTCGTTGACATATCAAATCTCCTAAGGGAATAGAGGCATTGATGAGGTGGTGTTGGGGCTCTTCAAGAGGGTGGAGAGGTAACCATTATTCAACAGGATTTTATACCAAGTTATTGGGAGAGGCAAGAGACGAGATTGCGGGAGCCTTCATGAAGATCTTTGCATCTTTTCTAGACATAGCCAACGTCTGGGAGAAATGGAGAATGGCTAATGTTATTCCTTGATTTGAGAAGGGAAATAGAAAGTAGATAGAGTGGTAAAAAGGCAAATGGTATACTTGCTTTCATAGGTCGGGGCAGTGGGTATAAGAGTTAGGAAGTCACGATGCAGCTTTATGGGACTTGGGTTAGGCCGCATTTGGAGTATTGTGTACAGTTCTGGTCCTGCCATTACAGGAAGGATGTGGAGGCTTTGGAAAGGGTGCAGAGGTTGTTTACCAGAATGATGCCTGGATTAAAGGCCATTAGCTATAGGGAGAGGTTGGTCAGACTTGGATTGTTTTCTCTGGAATGCCAGAGGTTGTAGAAAGAGCTGATAGAAGTATGTAAAATGATGAGAGGCATAGATAGGGTAGACAGGCAGAACTTTTTTACCCAGCGTAGAAAATTAAAATACTAGATGACATAGCTTTAAGATGAGAGGGAAGTTTTTTTACATAGATGATGATGAGTGCCTGGCGCATTGCTGGGGGTGGTGGTTGAGGCAGATCCAATAGTGGCATTTAAGAGACTATTGGATAGGCATATGGCGAGGCATTGAATGGAGGGATATGGATTATGTGCAAGTAGATAAGTGATGGTCTTGGCACAGACATTGGGGGCCGAAGGCCCTGTTCTTTGTACTGTACTGTTCTTTGTTCTATGTTCAGTACAGGATAAACGAGAGGGACTTGAGCAATTTTCTGTTGATTTGATTAAAGTATTGTTGTTAGATTAAAGTATGTGGTTAGAGTCCAAGAGTGTAATGTAACTGGATGCTGTTAACAACTTTGGATTCATAAGGAAAAGATACAGATAAGATCAAACTATTTGTGGCAAGCTAATATGTACAATGTTATCAATAGTAAAGTAGCATAAACTTATTTTTAAATGTACTTCTAGAGGAGTAACTGTGTTAATTTGAATAGATATATTAATACTCACAGTTTTGGCTCTATCATTGGTAGTTCACAAAATTCAAACATTCCGTGGAATTGTGCCAAGTAATGTGGAAAGTTTATTAGGATAAGATGATGGATGCTTTAATTGATTATATATAGTGTACATTTACTGTACAATGTGGTGTGCTGATGATTGATCCGATGCTTTGTTTAAGACTTTAGAGACTTGAGCGACATATCAGCTAATCTCATTTGCAGAACATTCTTAGTTTGCCTTTGTGACAGCAGTCAGTAGTAACGTGGGCTGTGGTATTTCGCAACTGGGAGTGCTGCCTTAGGGAGAGCTTACAGAAGCAGTTAGGTCAACTGCTTTTGATTGGCTGCAGAAAGCACTTCCTGTGTTGTGATTTGAAGCATATGGCACATTTACAGTTCTCCGGAAAACATACTGGCTGAGATCTCTCGTGCACTATGGTTGCAAAAGAAGTGAAGGCTGAAACGCTGACCAAAGTTTTAAGAAGTGCCTTAAAGCAGTAAAGTCTAGGAGTCGGCAAAATCAATGTGAGTAATGAGAACAGGAAGTTAGAAAGGACTGTGACGTCTGACTAGTTACTTGTTCAAAGACCTTCACAAACTTCATAAATTTATCCACGGTTGATGCACAAATCTCATTTTAAGGGGTGATTCGGGAATTGTACATGATGTCTAAACACTGAGTACCAAGGTGCCTGTCCCTATTTACTTACTGCATATTTATTTGGTATCTTTGTTCAGATCATTGGTGTCTTTGTTTTATGTGGCAATCCGAGCACAATTAATTTATTATTTATGTTGTGCCGTCGTGAAATATAGTAAAAGGAACAGAATATGCAGCTGTCAAAATAGTTATTTATACTCTCTTTATTTAAATATTCACAAGCCAGTTTCAGTTTAGCGTTCCAGGTGCTGATAATGGCTTACAAATTGTGGAATTTCTTTGTACTTTTAAAAGTAAGATTATAATTCATGTGATTTAGGTGCCATGTATGCAGATAGAAGAGGTTTTTCAAGTAAGACAGTAATTTTTGAGCCTGTACATAGTGGATTGCAGATAAATTCAAAACCGAGGTAGATCTTTAGATTTTAGGGATAAAATGTGGAAAATACTGTAGGTGAATCTATAATTGGATCAATCTGGGTCTTACTGAATGAGAGACCAGATTTGAGAGATGATATTCCTTATGTTTCTAATTCAATCTGCAGAAGAGGGAATATATCAGCACAGTATGTTAGATATTGATATTTTTGTTTGTAAAGCTGATTCACTGAGATTATTTCAATTTTTTAAACTATTAAAAATGTGCATTATTCCAACAATTATTTAGAAATCAGACCAAATTAGCCTGACCAGTAGTAGTTTAGAGTCTCAGCAATAACAATTTGTAGGCATTCAACAGTTGCTTGCAGTTTTACCATTGATAAAGTGATTATCAAAAAGGAGCTGACTACAGGAAGACATCACAGATGATGTCAAAGCTGACAGAATTTGGACAGATTGCCAATGTTGGATTGAGTATGGGCTGACAGCAGAGCTAAATCACATCTGATTTGTAAACTGTTTAATTATTGTAAATATGCATCTACTGTAAATGCATGTTGGATTATCTCTTTTTAATTTGGGAATTAGATTAGATCTGTGCCAACAGTAGTGGTCATGTTAATAAGGTGGTGTTGGCATATCATCAGCATCCCAGAATGAATAATTGCCCTTCTTAATCAAGGTTAGCAATTGCTTAAGACAGGAAAACAATTCAGAAGGTTTGCCAAAACCGTGCAAATCCAGCTCTTTATAAAGATAGCATTATTATTTCTAGACAGTCCTGATAGACCAGTTTTGACTTGATAATTATGATTGATTGATATATTTGAAATGAATCACTGAGCATTGCTGTGCAGCTTTTGCTTTACTAATTCCTACCATTCTTTGAAAAGAAAATGTGAAAATAAAATAAAAATATTGATGTGTTGAAAAAGGCATCTTTTAATTGCACAAATTTGCAATCTAAACCCTAAAAAATATTTAAATGAGCCAATTATGGACTTGACTATTACTGAAAGTGTAAGGGAAATGCAGATCTCATTTAAATTGTGTTTTTCAATTTTTTAATACCCTGCCATCTTGGGAGTTGGTAAGGAAAAGAAAGAGTGGTTTTGAAGATAAAGCATGTTAACCAATATCCTAAAAATACTAGATTAATTTTGAACATTTAAAATCTGATGTCTGCCCCTGTTTTGCTTCATGCTTCATCTAGTTAATTACTCTGTGAAAATGGGTTTAAAGTTGATTTGTGGACCTTACTAACTGCATACACGAAACAAGATTAATGTACTTATTCTTTGTAAACCTCTACACAGTTTGTAGGGAATTCATTTATGAGGTCACTTTAACCTTGTCGTTTGCTAACTATTTGACTCATGTAAGCTGTTTTTTAAATTTATACATATGAAACAGTAGGAGGGACAATTTCTGACAGGATGGAACCACGTGTCATGATATTATTGATGAAATCTGGAGTTTAGATCTAGTGATAGTGGTAAAAATATAATCTGCAGGCGTTTTTCACTTTTCAAGTGCTACTCATCAAGTGATACAGTGTGGAAACAGGCCCTTTGGCCCAACTTGCCCACACGGCCAACATGTCCCAGCTGCACTAGTCCCACCTACCCGTGTTTGGCCCTTATCCCTCCAAACCTGTCCGATCCATGAACCTATTTAACTGTTTCTTAAATGTTGGGATAGTCCTTGCCTCAACTACTTCCTCTGGCAGTTTATTCCATTCCCCCACCACCCTTTGTGTGAAAAAGGTACCACTCAGATTCCTATTAAATCTTTTCCCTTTCACTTTAAATCTATGCCATCTTGCCTACTCTTGGCAAGAGACTCTGTGCATCTACCCAATCTATTCCTCTCATGATTTTATACACCTATTTGCTACTATTTGTGAATTTATTGATTTTATGATATTCAGTGATATTGTAGACAGTGCAGCTTTATGCAGAATGACAGTGGGATTTTATCAACTGGGCCAATGGGCTGAGCAGTGGCAAATGGAATTTAAGATAAATGCATGATGTTTATTTTGGCAACACAAACTAGGGCAAGACTTGCGTGGAGAGTACTGTAGTTCAGAGAGACTGAGGGATACAGTTAAATAGTTCCATGAAGGTGACGAAACAGGTGGGCAGGATTATTAAGAAGGCATTTGGCGCACTCTCACAGGTAGTGCAGGAGGTGGGAAGTCATATGATAGCTGTTCAAGACATTGGAAGGCCACGTTTAGAGTACTGTAAAGTTCTGGGGACCCTGCAAGTGGAAGGATATCATGAAACTGGAAAGGATGCGAAAAAAAGATTTACAAGGGTGTTAATGGGTCGGGAGAATTATAAGGAGAGACTGGATAAACAAGGTTTTTTTTTCCTGGAATGCAGGAGGCCTAGGGATGATCTTATAGGTATATAAAATCTTGAAGGGCACAATTAGGTGAATAACCACAGTCTTTTTCCCAGGGTAGACTCAAAATGCTGGAGTAACTCAGCGGGACAGGCAGCATCTCGGGAGAGAAGGAATGGGTGACATTTTGGGTCGAGACCTTATTCCCAGGGTGTTGTGTATATAGAAAGAACTGCCAGAGGAGGTGATAGAATAGGGTTGACTCATGACTCTTGGACAGGTACATGGATAAGAAAGGTTTGGAGGCATATGGGCGGGGCCCTGGCAAGTGGGCCCAGCTCAATTACGTAAATTGATCTGCATGGCTGGGTTAGGCAAAAGAGCGTGTTTTCCTGCTGTATTAGCTCAATGACTACGATTAATTAAAATTTAATGTTTTAAAACTAAACTCATTTTATCTTGCCAAAAATCGAAAAAATTTCAACTGACCCTTAATTACAATTTAACTAGTAATTCCTCCAGGCACATGACAGGGTAGATAATGTGTTGTATGCCATGTGGGTGATGTTAGAGACCTTTGTGATCCACAGCAGGACATGCAAAATCTGTGCAGAGGGAGAAACTTTATGTTTTGAGTCAGTGAGCTTTCGATAGGACTTAAACAATGAGAACTCATCTGTTCTTTTATATGAGGTGGAGAAGAGGATTGCAAATGGAATGTCTGTGATAAGATGGTGTCTAAAGTTGTGCAGGTAGTGCATGTAGTTAGTGCTATACAAGAGGGAGAAGTAAATAACAGGAGGCGACTAAAGACAGAGAAGATTTACATAAATTGGGCCATTGGGCCTGAGCACCCCCTTGTGTAGCTAACTTTCTCACTGTGATTGGCTGTGATGCATGCCAATAAAATGCTTTCCAAGTGCATCTGTAGAGGTTGGTGAGGCTTGTTGGGGACATGCTGAACCTCCTAAGCCTTCTAGGGAAGTAGAGGAATGGTGTGCTTTCTTGGCCACAGCTTCGATGTGGCTGGTCCAGGACAAATTGCTGGTGATATTTATTCCTAGGAACTTGAAGATTTTGACTATCTCTTCGGTGCCGTCAAAGTATGCTGGGGTGTGTACAACTTTGTTTCTTGAAGTCAATCACAATCTCCTTTGTCTTGCTGACATTGAGGGAGTGCTAGACTCAAGATGCTGGAGTAACTCAGTGGGACAGGCAGCATCTCTGGAGAGGAGGAATGGGTGACGTTTTGGGTCAACACCCTTCTTCAGGTTCACGGGAAAGGAAACGAGAGATACAGATGATAATGTAGAGAGATATAGAACAATAAATGAACATTATGCAAAAAAGTAACAATGATAAAGGAAACAGGCCATTTATTAGCTATTTTCTAGGTGAGAATGAAAAGCTGGTGTGACTTGGTGGGGGAGGGATGGAGAGAGGGAATGCAGGGGTTACTTGAAGTTAGAGAAATCAATATTCATACCCCTGGGCCGTAAGCTGCCCAAGTGAAATATGAGATGCTCTTCCTCCAATTTGCATTGGGCCTCACTCTGACAATGGAGGAGGCCTAGGACTGAAAGGTCAGTGTGGGAATCGGACGGGGAATTTAAGTGTTTAGCAACCGGGAGATCAGTTTAGGCGGACCAGGTGGACTGAGCAAAAGTGTTCAGCGAAAAGATCACCCAGCCTACATTTGATCTCGCCAATGTACAAGAGACCACAACTTGAACAAAGGATACAATGGATGAGGTTGGAGGAGGTGCAAGTGAAACTGCCTAAACTGAGAGGACTGTCTGGGTCCTTGGATAGAATCGAGGGAGGAGGTATAGGGATAGGTGTTGCTTCTCCTACTTGGAGTAGTTTGGGTGGGAAGGGATGAGTTAACCGGGGAGTTGCGGAAAGAACGGTCTCTGCGGAAGGTGGAAAGGGGTGGAGATGGGAAGATATGACCAGTGGTGGGATCCCGTTGGAGGTGGTGAAAATGTCAGAGGGTTATGTGTTGTACGTGATTGTTAATGGGGTGAAAGGTAAGGACTAGGGGGACTCTCCCTGATGTGATTAGGAGGAGGGAAAGCAAGGGCGGAGCTGCAAGGTACCAAGGACACATGTGTAAGGGCCTCATCTATGATGGAAGAGGGGAACAACTGTTCCCTAAAGAATGAGGACATCTCGGAGAGGTTGTTGTCTTAGCACCAAGTTACAAGCTTCTCAGTGTCCTTTCTCTACTCTGTCTCATCGTTATTTGATAACCAGCCCACTACGGTGGTATCATCTGGAAACTTAAAATTCGATTGGTATTTGGATTGGATTGGTATACAATTGTGTCTGTATAAGGAGTATAGTAGGGGTCTGAGAACACATCCTTGCATGGCATCGTGTTGAGAATTATTATAGCGGCTGACTTGTCATCTTTCCTCACTCATTGTGGTCTGCTGGTCAGGAAGTCTGGGACCCAGTTGCAGAGAGGGGTGCTGCTCCAAGTTCCATGAGTTTGGAGATGATCTTGGATGGGTTAATGGTATTGAAAGCAAAGCTAGGGTCGATGAATGGGAGTCTGACGTAGGTGTCCTTCTCATCCAGGTGTTCCAGGGATGACTGTAGGTCCAGGAAGATGGCATCAGCCTTGAACCTATTGTGGTGAGAAACGAACGGCATGGATCAAGGCTGCTTGGTAGGGTGGGGTTAATGTGTGCCATAACTAGCCTCTCGAAGCACTTCATGATAGTGAATGTCAAAGCCATTGGACAGTAGTTGTTAAGGCATGAAACCTTGCTTTTCTTTTGGCACCGGGATGATAGAGGTTTTCTCGAATCAGTTGGGGACCTCGGAACGGAATAGGGAGAGATTAAAGATGTCTGGGAGCACTTCTGCAAATTGGTTCGCATCTAGTATGGACGCGGCCAAGGACTCTATCCAAGGCAGTTCCGTGCCGTGGGCTCACCCCCACGAAGGCCAATCTTACTTCTGCAAAAGTGACCGTGGGGACAGGCACACTCGAGTTTGTCGGAATGGATGTCATTGCCCTGTTAGCCTGTTCAAAGCAAGTGTAGAATGTATTAAGTTCATCAGGAGGGCCGCTCTATCACCGGAAATGTGCGGGGATCGCTGGGCAGCGCGGACTCGGTGGGCCGAAAGGGCCTGTTTCCGCGCTGTAGAATCTAAAATCTAAAAAAATCTAAATCAATGCTGCCTGACTTTGTTTTGTGTGCCCGTAATGGTATTCAAGCCCTGCCACAATCGACGGGTATCCGAGTAGTTATACTGGGATTCAGGTATGTCCCAGTATTGCCTCTCGGCATTCTGGTGGCTTTGCGAAGATAGTAGAAAGATTTCTTGTACCATTTCGGTTTGACGTGTCACAACGATCTTAGCCTTCACCTCGGAATTGACCTCACGGTTCATTCGTGCTTTCCGGCTGGGTAACATTCTGATTGTTTTCATCGGCACACATTCCTCTACGTACTTACTGAAGCAATCAGTCACGGGGTAGGTGAATGCACAGAGTCTTATTCCCTGGGATGGGGAATCAAGAACTAGAGGGTAGACACAAAATGCTGGAGTAACAGGCAGCATCTCTGGAGAGAAGGAACGGGTGACATTTCGGGTCAAGACCCTTCTTCAGATGTTGACCCAAAACGTCACCCATTCCTTCTTTCCAGAGATGCGGTTTGTCCCGCTGAGTTACTCCAGCATTTTGTGTCTATCTTAGGTTTAAACCAGCATCTGCAGTTCCTTCCTACACAAGAACTACAGGTTCTTGACGTACAGACGTACAGGTATGTAGGTATGTAAGTTAATTGGCTGGGTAAATGTAAAAATTGTCCCTAGTGGGTGTAGGATAGTGTTAATGTACGGGGATCGCTGGGCGGCACGGACTTGGTGGGCCGAAAAGGCCTGTTTCTGGCTGTATATATATGATATGATATGATAACTAGGGGGCCTCAGCTTAAGTTGAGAGGGGAAAGATGTAATAAGAACCTGTGGAGCAAATTTTTTGCACAAAAAGAGCTGTGGGTATATAGTCTGAGCTGCCAGAGGAAGTAGTTGAGGCAGGTACAACAACAAAATGTAAAAGACATTTGGACAAGTATTTGAATATAAGAAAGGTTAGAAGGCTTATGAGCCAAACATGGGTATTGGTCACATTGGTATTGGTACATGGGTAAATGGGATAGGTAAATGGGGCATCCTGGTTGGCATGAATGATTTGGTTGAAAGCCTGTATCCTTACTGTATGACTCTGAAATATGTGTGAGTGGTTTCAGTGACAGCATTTATACTCAAGTTTCTAGTGCATTTAAATTAATACAGGTGCAAGCGTTTTGTCAGTTATTGTTGTGATATTCTTTTAAAATGGTACTAAATGGACTTGAAATGTAATTAATTCACACCAGTGAAAGAGTTTTTTTATAAAAGTAGTTGTTGTCAATCTACGCCAGTCAATCCAGATGGGTTAGAGAAGTGAGTGGAAGTTGCTTCTTTCAGGTTTTTATTAGTTTGCTTTTGTTTAGAATATATTTCACTCATTCTTCAGGCCAGGTGGCAAAGTCCTGGAGGCTGAACAATAGAGAGGCTGTAATCCAAGTCTGAAGCTGTGCCAAACTTCAAATCCCATGTGTGATGGTTGACGAGAGCACTGGAGGCATAATGAAGTCATGGCATAATGAAGGCTGTTAATCATTGTTATTCCTGGGCACCCTGGATTTGTGCAGCACTATAACTTGTTACTTCATATCATGTATAAATTCTATCTAGTCTTTTGAGGAACAAAATATTTGGAATTTACTTTGCCCACTGCTACTTGTAATTAGCATTTTAAAGACTCCTCTAGTAGATTCCCAATTCCATTCTGACATGGCTAAGGATCTTGGGCATAAAATGGTAATGGAGACTTGGACAATGAAACATTTACTGATATCTTGCTGATTACTTAGATAGTACCGTTGAATTGGAAAAGACTTGATATCTTTCACAAAGAAGGACATCAAAATGCCTGCATGATGAATGTTAGCTATCAGATTTTTACCTGTAATTAATCTGTGAGTTGTTCTGTTCTGTCAGGAACATGCCTGTCATTATTCCACAGAATGTGCTGGGTTTATTGTTTGTCCAAAACCTTTAATGATTTAGTTAGAATATGTATGCAGCTACTACGGTATGTTTCATATATTTTCAAAATGAATTGTGAGAGTAAAGATTTGTTATACGTTTTCAATTATTTTAATGGTTTGTACATTAAATTAAAATATATCAAATATGTTGCACTGGCTGTTGTTATTTTCATCATCTCAATTCAATGGGATTCTTTTTAGGCACATTTGAGAGCTCAGATGGTGAGTAAAACCCAACAGCTTGACATGATGTCCAAGCAATACAAGCAGTTAGAGAAACGCCTAGATGAAATGCTTTCTAGGATTGTGAAGGAAACTGAAAGCATCAAAGATCTGGAAGAGCAGCTGACTGAAGGTATGTGTTAAGAATTTGAAGTTTTTTTTCTCTGAGGATGAAGGGGAGGGGAATGAGATTCATCAAAAAAGTATTAGTTGGATTGCAGCATTTGAAACATCCTGATGAATGTATAAGAAAGTGGTATTAGTTGGATTGTGGTATTGTGGTATTAGTTGGATTGCAGCATTTGAAACATCCTTATGAATGTATAAGAAAGTAAATGATGTTACTGGTGCACGAGGATTAACATGTTAGAATGTATGTTAACAGGCCAGATAGCAGCTAATGAGGCATTGAAACGAGACCTGGAGGGTATTATTGCTGGATTGCAGGAGTACTTGGAGAGTGTAAAGGGACAGGCAAAGCAAGCTCGGGAGGAATGCACAGAGTTGCAGAAGGAAAAGGGGACACTATTGCATCAACTGGCTGACCTGGAACAACAGAAGAATCAACTAGAAATAGTTGCCATGGATGCAGATAACTTGAGAAAGGTCTGTATGTGAATGGCTTACAATTGTTAAGGTGTTGCACTGAAAATTTAATCATTGTTTAATTATTCAAAATATATTGATTTACAATTCAATTGTATTTTTGTATGAACTCCTGACAATTTGTGACAGTATTGGGTAAAGTATTAATGAATAACAGATTGACTTTAAATACAGGGCCACAAACATTTTATACATTCAGTACTATTATTATGAAAAAAGCATTTTTGAAGTAAGATGCATTTGTAATTATATTGCACTATTCAAAATGTACCTTCATTTCTAGTTAAATAATGAATTCATTTGAGCAAGTGCATCTGTACATAACTCGCTTTTAATTTATTGACCTAAAGAATCCATTATTTTTTATTGCAGGAACTGTCTGACATGGAACGTTCTTTACGAGAACAGCAGGAATTGAATGAATCCCTGCGCCATGCTCAAGGTGACTTCAGTGAGTACGAGGCTGAATTAGAATCTCAACTGCAAGCAAGGGACATTGAAGCAAACCAACTGAGAGAGGAACTGGATCGACTGCGGAAGCTCAGTCAAGTAAGTCCCAATCTGAGTGTGAAGAATTCTCAGGAAGTATTTGCCAAGTAACTAGCTGAAGTTAGACACAAAAAGCTGACGAAAGGTCTTGACCAGAAACATCACCTATTCCTTTTCTCCTGAGGTGCTGTCCGACCTGCTGAGTTACTCCAGCTATTTAGAAACATAGAAAATAGGTGCAGGAGGACGCCATTCAGCACTTCGAGCCAGCACCGCCATTCATTGTGATCATGGCTGATCGTCCACAATTAGTAACCCGTGCCTGCCTTCTCCCCATATCCCTTGAGTCCACTAGCCCCGAGAGCTCTATCTAACTCTCTCTTAAATCCATCCAGTGATTTGGCCTCCACTGCCCTCTGGCAGAGAATTCCACGAATTCACAACTCTCTGGGTGAAAAAGTTCCTTCTCACCTCAGTTTTAAATGGCCTCCCCTTTATTCTAAGACTGTGGCCCCTGGTTCTGAACTCGCCCAACATTGGGAAAACATTTCCTGCATCTAGCTTGTCCAGTCCTTTTATAATTTCATATTTCTCTATAAGATACCCTCTCATCCTTCTAAGCTCCAGTGAATACAAGCCCAGTCTTTTCAATCTTTCCTCATATGTCAGTCCCGCCATCCCAGGGATCAATCTCGTGAACCTACGCTGCACCACCTCAATTACAAGGATGTCCTTCCTCAAATTAGGAGACCAAAACTGTACACAATACTCCAGATGTGGTCTTACCAGGGCCCTATACAACTGCAGAAGAAGCTCTTTACTCCTATACTGAAATCCTCTCGTTATGAAGGCCAACATGCCATTAGCTTTCTTCACTGCCTACAGTACCTGCACGCCAACTTTCAGTGACTGGTGTACAAGGACACCCAGGTCTCGCTGCACTTCCCCCTTACCTAACCTAACACCATTGAGATAATAATCTGCCCCCTTGTTTTGCCGCCAAAGTGGATAACCTCACATTTATCTATATTATACTGCATCTGCCCACTCACTCAACCTGTCCAGATCACCCTGCAACCTCCTAACATCCTCTTCGCAGTTCACACTGCCACCCAGCTTTGTGTCATCCGCAAACTTGCTAGTGTTACTTCTAATTCCTTCATCCAAATCATTAATATATATGGTAAACAGTTGTTACTATTTGTGTCTATCTTCAGTTTAAACCAGTATCTGCAGTTCCTTCCGACATATTTAACTGAAGTATTGAATTTAAATATTGGTAAAACCTGAGTGTCACTCTACATTCTTGAACTTTACAACTTTTCTGTTAAAGTTGACCTTGGATCTCTGTTAAGGTTTTTATACTTTTATTATCACGTACAATTACTAATGTACAGCTTTAAAATGACTGAAGTCTATTTTTATTGGTTCTTTGTTCTTTTGCTAACTATGAATCGCTATCTAGTACAATCAAATTAATTTAATAAATCAACTTTCAGTTGGTGCTACATAGTCTGGACAAAGTGAAAATATTTTTTGCACATTTTGTGGAATGCAAACCTCCCATGTAAAATCATTTTAGATTATGGAGGTTATGTGCTTGAAAAGTGGTGTACTTCAAAAATGGGTGAATTAAGCTGTCGATACTAAATTTGAGCACATTACTCTGAAAATACCAACACACAAATCATGCTTTAGTATTAAAGGAACAAGCGCATTATTTCAAAAATGCATAATTCAAACACATGTTAAACACAAGCTGCCTGTATTGTTTAATTTGCCCTTATTGCTACTCCAGTATTTTGTGTTGCTGTTATTGTTTATCTCTTTTGTTGTCTTCTTTGATGAAAGATTTGCATTTAAGTAAAGAAATATAGAGTTCTGAGGATAGACACCAAATGCTGGAATTGTTTTTGCAGATTTTGCCATATGCCTTTGTATTTATAGGCATATGGACATGCAGGGAATGGAGAGATATGAATTATGCCGACAGATAAGATTTGGTCTTGGCATCATGTTTAGCATGGAAATGGTGGCCCAAAGGGCCTGTTCCTGTGCTGTACTGTCCTAGGTTCTATTTAATCTGAGATTTGAGTCTCAATTTTTGAGTCTGTCCACCTACCAACCATGAGCTGGGGAGAGTTTCTACAAATGGAGGATTCTCTATGATAATTTCCCTAAGTGCCGATGTCTGTGTGCTGAACATAGATAGTTTCAGTAGGGTGAAATTACTGCAGATTTTTGTCAAACACTATCCTTTATTTCTCAATTCACAGTTTCAATTTCCAATTAGGAATTGGATCCCTCCATTTTTATTTTTTTGTTGATAATTATGATATTGACTCAAACAAAATAGGCTAACAGCACATATTGCACTCGTATCAAGACTTTCCAAGGTCCTTTACTTGCAGCTACTGTTCAAATTATCATTTCACTTTGAATTTGAAAAGCATGTCTTCTGCCCTCCTTTGGATCAATTTACAATGTAACGTAATATAACTAGTCTCCATGTCACATGGCTGATGCCTACAAATAGAATGCATCTTTGACTGCGAGAGATGGAGATTAACGTAAGCATGCATGTAACTCCTAATTTGCTTAATGAATATATTTCTGTGTATGGGAGACAAATCTGTCAAATAACAGTTGTCTTGTAATGTTTACTTTCTAGATGGAACAATCTGCCCTGCAAGCTGAATTGGAAAAGGAAAAACAAGCATTGGAGAATGCTTTAGCACAGACTCAACTAGTGGCTGAAAAGGAGCATGTGAACAAAAAGCTTGTTGCACAAGTAAAAAATCTACAGGTACAGCTTGTACATTTGCTGAACTATTTTACTGTATAAAACATAGAGATGTCAGTGATACACAATAATAATAGTAATAATATAGGATCTTCTAACAAGTTAAATCCAAAATGAATATCTAATATGAATACTTAATTTGGTTTCTGAAAAAATCGGTAAAGTTATCTTGCAAAAATTATATTTCCATGTAATTATTTTTAAAAATAATTAAAGTTGTTTAATTTTAATTATACAATTAAAAATTGTACTTGTATTTTTACTTTTACTTAAAAAGTTAGGTTCTAAGCTTAAAATACACAAAATATATCTTATCACAAAATATATCACTCACAATCTATATTTGATAGGCAGATTAATGTAAAGAATCCTGTAACTGAATATCATATGAATTACATGAGTAAATTCACCCTAGCATTACATATTCTTAAAGCAAATGCTGTTTTGAATGCTTTGACTGTTTTGTGGATTAAGGATGTAAAGTTCAATATCAGAGATAGAAAGTTATTCCTATTGGTCGTCTAATAGTTTAGTGGTTAAGATCTCCACATTTCACACTTCTAATTCCTTATATATAACCATATAACAATTACAGCACGGAAACAGGCCCGTTCGGCCCTACCAGTCCACGCCGACCACTTTCTCTGACCTAGTCTCATCTACCTGCTCTCAGACCATAACCCTCCAATCCCCTCCCATCCATATACCTATCCAATTTACTCTTAAATAATAAAATCGAGCCTGCCTCCACCACTTCCACCGGAAGCTCATTCCACACAGCCACCACCCTCTGAGTAAAGAAGTTACCCCTCATGTTACCCCTAAACTTTTGTCCCTTAATTCTGAAGTTATGTCCCCTTGTTGGAATCTTCCCCACTCTCAAAGGGAAAAGCCTACCCACGTCAACTCTGTCCGTCCCTCTTAAAATTTAAAAAACCTCTATCAAGTCCCCGCTCAACCTTCTACGCTCCAAAGAATAAAGACCCAACCTGTTCAACCTCTCTCTGTAGCTTAAGTGCTGAAACCCAGGCAACATTCTAGTAAATCTCCTCTGTACCCTCTCCATTTTGTCGACATCCTATAATTTGGCGACCAGAACTGCACACCATACTCCAGATTCGGCCTCACCAATGCCCTGTACAATTTCAACATTACATCCCAACTTCTATATTCCATGCTCTGATTTATAAAGGCAAGCATACCAAACGCCTTCTTCACCACCCTATCCACATGAGATTCCACCTTCAGGGAACAATGCACAGTTATTCCCAGATCCCTCTGTTCCACTGCATTCCTCAATTCCCTACCATTTACCCTGTAAGTCCTATTTTGATTTGTCCTACCAAAATGCAGCACCTCACACTTATCAGCATTAAACTCCATCTGCCATCTTTCAGCCCACCCTTCCAAAAGGCCCAAGTCTCTCTGTAGACTTTGAAAATCTACTTCATTATTAACTACACCACCTATCTTAGTATCATCTGCATACTTACTAATCCAATTTGCCACACCATCATCCAGATCATTAATGTAAATGACAAACAACAGTGGACCCAACACAGATCCTTGGGGTACTCCACTAGACACTGGCCTCCAACCTGACATACAATGGTCCAAAATCAAGCAGATGATTTAGCTTCCATATAAATGGCAATAAAATAGCATTACGAATAACATAGAAACATAGAAACATAGGAAATAGGTGCAGGAGGAGGCCATTCGGCCCTTCGAGCCAGCACCGCCATTCATTGTAATGGTTGATCGTCCCCAATCAATAACCCGTGCCTTCCTTCTCCCCATATCCCTTGATTCCACTAGCCCCTAGAGCTCTATCTAACTCTCTCTTAAATCCATCCAGTGATTTGGCCTCCACTGCCCTCTGTGGCAGAGAATTCCACAAATTCACAACTCTGGGTGAAAAAGTTTTTTCTCGCCTCAGTTTTAAATGGCCTCCCCTTTATTCTAAGACTGTGGCCCCTGGTTCTCGACTCGCCCAACATTGGGAATATTTTTCCTGCATCTAGCTTGTCCAGTCCTTTTATAATTTTATATGTTTCTATAAGATCCCCTCTCATCCTTCTAAACTCCAGTGAATACAAACCGTCTTTTCAATCTTTCCTCATATGACAGTCCCGCCATCCCAGGGATCAATCTCGTGAACCTACGCTGCTCTGCCTCAATTACAAGGATGTCCTTCCTCAAATTAGGAGACCAAAACTGTACACAATACTCCAGATGTGGTCTCACCAGAGCCCTATACAACTGCAGAAGAACCTCTTTACTCCAATACTGAAATCCTCTTGTTATGAAGGCCAACATTCCATTAGCTTTCTTCACTGCCTGCTGTACCTGCACGCCAACTTTCAGTGAGTGGTGTACAAGGACACCCAGGTCTCGCTGCACCTCCCCCTTACCTAACCTAACTCCATTGAGATAATCTGCCTCCTTGTTTTTGCCCCAAAGTGGATAACCTCACATTTATCTACATTATATTGCATCTGCCACGCATCTGCCCACTCACTCAACCTGTCCAGGTCACCGAGCAACCTCCTAACATCCTCTTCACAGTTTACACTGCCACATTTAACTCATCTGAGGAGCACCCATAGTCAAAGATTCACCTGCTGTAAGATTACATTTCTGAAATCTTAGCTACTTCTGTTTTATTCTGACATAATGGAATGTATGCTCTACATTCAAAGAGGATGTCACTGCGAGAAAAATATACCGACGATATTATGATTATCAACTAATTTGAAATATTATGCTGGCTGTTCAGATTTATTAGTTTAATAAAATTATTTGTGTTACTAAACAAAACTACTTTGCCAAATTAGATTTACAAAATTATTGTGCTCATAATGCCCACCAACTTTAAATATAGAACTATGGTTTAAAAGAGTATAATCTTGTAATGTAGTGAGTTAGTTTTCAAGTTCTACAAGTGAAAGATTATCATCAATTAAGATCAGATTTTCCTTTCTTAGTTGCAGTCACAATATTGTTTGTAATTAATAATTGGACTTTGATGGTTGCCGAGCAGAAGAAGCTTTACTTTGTATTTATCCCCTGGCTTTCCCAGATCTGGCATTGCTCAAAACCCACAGAAAGTGTCAGAAAAAAATAATTACTATTCCCAGCTCTTTTGCTATTCCTTTCTCTAGCTTAGTTTTTTGTATTGTAGAATTTTTGTATATGAACAGTATCCCATCATGACTGAGTCGAAGAGAGTCTGAAGAAGGGTCTCGACCCGAAACGTCACCCATTCCTTCTCTCCTGAGATGCTGCCTGACCTGCTGAGTTACTCCAGCATTTTGTGAAATAAATACCCATCATGACTGATGTCTTTGTGACCAATAGCATTGTATACTTTAAAATTACAAGTTGGAATCCAATGTGTTAACTAGTCAAGAGTAAAGATATTTTACAATAGATGTTTAGTTTAGAGTACAGGTGCTCCCTGGCTTTCGATGTTTCGACTTGCGATAGTTGGATTTTGCGATGGTGCAAACGGCAGCGACTTGTAGCGAGCAGCCGCTTGCTTCCGGCCACGTGATCGTGTGTATTACAATGCATTTCGACTTACAATACTTTCGGTTTCCGATGGGTTTCTCGGAATGGAATCCCATCGGATGTTGAGGAGCACCTGTATTGTCACAGGTACAGGGAAAAGCTTTTGGTGCGTGCTAAGCCATCAGCGGAAAGTGAATACATGATTACAAACGAGCCATTCACGTGATAAAGGAAATAAAGTGAATGTCAATATTAACGTGATAACGTGAATATTTGCAACAAGGTAGTTACATTCTTTCCAGATTGATAACTCCTTGTTGAAAGAACAGCTTAAGGAGTTACAGACTCGCATGAATCAAGCAAGCAAGACCATGATTCACCCAGATGAGGTGTCTGCTCGTGTATCTGAACTTCGAAGAAAACTGGATTCTGGTATTCGGGAAATCAGGTAAGAATATTTATTATCAACCTATTAAACTCAAGTTACAATACTTGCCCATGAGAATTTCATGATGGAAAATGAGGAATAATACTTTTTTTTAGGCCTTATAACCAAGGAGATACTTTGGGAAAGAACCTTGCTGAATTGCAGAAGCAGTTGAATGAAATTCTGAGGCGTTCACAACAAGAAAAAGAGGAGGTATTATGTCATTGCAGGAGATTAGAGCAAGAAATTATGACATTACAGGAAGAATTGAAGAATACTCAGGAGGATTCCAAAAGCGCTTATGAGAAAGTAGCAGAGACATTGGTAATAAAATATGCTTGGTTTAAAAAGTAATCAATTACATAGCTCAACCAATATAAAATTCATTTGTAAAGGCATATGAGTGAATAATTGTAAGAAAAATAAACCTTTTAAGTAATTCACTAACAATCTCCAGGAATATTTTCATACAAGGTGAAATTATAGTAAACCCTTGTTATAACAGACCATAACAGGGGGGATGGTGCCCGTTATTGCTGATTGTCTGCTATAACCGAGTAAGGTATTATCATTGTATATAGTTGAAACGAAGAACTGCAAATGATGTTTAATACACAAAAGGACACAAAGTGCTGGAGTAACTCGGCGGGTCAGGCAGCATTTCTGGAGAACATGTATAGGTGACACGAAACCCTTCTTCAGTCTGATTCAGTCTGCTGAGTTTCACCTTTAAACTAGGCGCCAATGCTGATGGGCTGCACTAGCGAGCCCTTCAGGGGTTGACGCGGCTGTTGTAGCGGCTAAAGTTGTAGCCCCTGACGGGACGCACTTTCTTCAGGTCAACACTACTGATCACCGTGGGGCTTGGTCACCGTGGGGCTTCCTCCCCTCTCACCCGTCGCTTTGTCTGCACGCCTGCCTCCTCCTCCTTCCCCACAGTCGCCGACATGTTCGGTGACTGGAGGAGGAGCTGGTGGTGGTAGAGGGGGAGAGCGGAGAGGCTGAGTGGACAGTGCAACAAGAGGAAGTGGAGGAGGCTGGGGCAGTGGAGGGGGGGGGGAGAGGTTGATTGGACAAAACGATGGTCAACAGAAAGGAGTGGCAGCTGGTGAGAGGAGACGGAGCTCTACGATGACCAAACACGCCCTGTCGGTGGCAGTGGCCTGAGGAAAGACTGTCCCCAGGGGCTACAACTTGAGCAGCAACAACAGGCGTGTCAACTGAACTCATACGGTGGGTGAAGAAAGGCTCGCTGGTGCACATTGAGGGCTGGGGATTGTGTTGGAAACCAATGCAGGGAGGGCGGTGCGAGCCAGGGTCGCATCGGCAGGTGGGTCGCTAAAATCGAAGTTCATTATAAAGGGGTCCGTAAAATGATCGTTTACTGTATTGTCCTTCACGCATAAAGTATAGTAATAGTTTGCATCTGGATAGATGGGCACCCTAAGATGCATTAAGGAGAGGCTAGTGTTGGCACGGCCGCTCTTGGAGTATTGTATTCAGTTTTGATCACCCTGCTGCAGGAAAGATGCCAGAGCTGGAAAGTGGGTAGAGAAGATTTATGAGAATGTTGCCAGGACTCGAGGGCATGAGCTATAGGGAAAGGATGGGCAGGCTAGGACTCTATTCCTTGGAGTGTACGAGACTGAGGGGTGATCTTATTGAGGTGTATAAAATAATGAGGGGTATAAATAGGGTGAGTGCACAGAGTCTTTTATCCAGGTTAGAGGAATCAAGAACTAGAGGGTATAGGTTTATGGTGAGAGAGGAAATATTTAATAGGAAGCTGAGGGGTACACTTGCACACAGAGAATGGTGTGTACATTGAACACGCTGCCAGAGGAAGTAGTTGAGGCAGGGTACTATAACCACATTTAAAGGACATTTGGAAGACTGCATGGATAGGAAGGATTTAGAGGGATATAGTCCAGGTTGTGGCACATGAGATGAGCTTAGATGAGGCTTCTTAATTGGCATAGACAAGTTGGGCC
The DNA here is from genome assembly GCF_053455715.1 of Rhinoraja longicauda. Classification (NCBI taxonomy): domain Eukaryota; kingdom Metazoa; phylum Chordata; class Chondrichthyes; order Rajiformes; family Arhynchobatidae; genus Rhinoraja; species Rhinoraja longicauda. The sequence goes on along the minus strand of NC_135983.1, from coordinate 1,292,335 downwards.
GCAGGACCAATTTCTGCGCTGTGTGACTCTAATAGTTTTTATAACTTGTCCATTTAATGTTTCATGTATGATGGAAATGGAGCAGTTATAAGTGGAACAAGAATTTCTATTTGTTAATCTCGAGTAATATCCTGCAAATACTGCATTGTGGTTATTCCAGTTAACTCCTGAATGACAAAGTCAGCAATAAAAAGAGAGATTAGGAAGCCAAGAAGCACAAATAAATACATGCTTTCATTGACAAATTATTCAATTATTTTACCACACTTATCCCAATAGTCCAGGGATTCAGGTTTGGAAATATTTTCTATAAAATGAAATTCAATTTTATTTCTCATTGAAAATATATATTTTTAAGTATAAAATGTATTTAATTACATTTATCCACATTTTATGTGACAAAAAAAAGTTTTGTATTGATAAAAAAATAAATACCAAGAAAAGAATTAATATTTTACTTTTCTGTAAGCACCAAACTCATTTCAAAGCCTTGACATCTATGCTGTGCTAATTTGATTAAACTGATCCAATGGTTTATAATGGTTCTTTCCTTATAATAGTTGTGGTTTCTGTGACAGATAAAGTCTGAGAAAAGGGTCGGTCAAGCTCAAGCACAACAGCTGAAGAATAAAATTGCAAGTCTCCAGGAGCAATTGAGAAATATGCAAGAGTTACAGGCTCTTGCCGACGAGCAGCTCCAGGAGGCGGACCAAGACCGGGATAAACTTTTACAAGAACTTGAAGATAAAGAGAACAAAGTAACAATTTTACTTAATTGGCATTTGAGCAAAAACTTGATAGTTTTCAAAATACTTGCAATTGGATGACCTGTTTCAACGCAAAAATCACATAACATTTTGCTGCTGACACTTTATATGAACAAATCTCCTGTGATTTATCACTCTATTAGGTAATTGTAATAATAGAGATCTCTTCACAGAACTTGTGGGGCTTGATTTGGGCCAGTCCCACTTTAGCAGTTGACACAGTATTAATTTGCATGATTATAAAACAGATATCTGCCCTGGGATGCTTTACTGGGTATACTGTAAATCTAAAAATGGAATGAGAGCCATAAAAGAAGAAAATTATGGGAGTGATTAAATGTAGAGCTCCTTTGATGGAAAGGCTTTGGAGAAGCTTGACACAAAAAGCTGGAGTAACTCAGCGGGACAGGCAGCATCTCTGGAGAGAAAGAATGGGTGACGTTTCGAATGGTGCTGCCATTTTGTGTGAGAGAGAGAGGGCGACAGAGATGGCGCCTCTGACCAGCAAACTGCTGGCTCGGAGCATTTGCCAAATTGCTGCAAGAAAAACTCATCAAAAGCTGGTCCTGACTTCCATGACAGATATGGAAATGTTATCCTGGATGGAGGATTAATATTCTGTGTTTTAATTTGGAGTTATGAACTCAAGGTAAATCAAGGTAAATGAGCCATTCGGAGGCATAATATGATAAGTTTTAATCTACAAATTGAGAGGGAGAAGGGAAAATCGGAAGTGTCAGTATTACAGTATAGCAAAGGGGATTACAGAGGCATGAGGCAGGAGCTGGCCAGATTTGACTGGAGGAGACCCTAGCAGGGAAGACGGTGGAACAGCAATGGCAGGTATTCCTGGGAATAATGCAGGATCAATTCATCCCAAAGAGGAAGAAAGATTCTAAGGGGAGTAAGAGGCACCCGTGGCTGACAAGGCAAGTCAAGGACAGCATAAAAATAAAAGGGAAGAAGTATAACATAGCAAAGAAGAGCGGGAAGACAGAGGATTGTGACTCTTAAAGAGCAACAGAAGATAACTAAAAAGGCAATATGGGGAGAAAAGATGAGGTACGAAGGTAAGCTAGCCAATAATATAAAGGAGGATAGTAAAAGCTTCTTTGGGTATGTGAAGAGGAAAAAAAATAGTTAAGGCAAATGTGGGTCCCTTGAAGACAGAAGCAGGGGAATTTATTATGGGGAACAAGGAAATGGCAGACGAGTTGAACCGGTACTTTGGATCTGTCTTCACTAAAGAAGATACCAACAATCTCCCAGATGTTCCAGTGGCCAGAGATCCTAAGGTGACGGAGGAACTGAAGGAAATTCACATTAGGCAGGAAATGGTGTTGGGTAGACTGATGGGACAGAAGGCTGATAAATCCCCAGGGCCCGATGGTCTGCATCCCAGGGTACTTAAGGAGGTGGCTCTAGAAATTGTGGACGCATTGGTGATCATTTTCCAATGTTCTATAGATTCAGGATCAGTTCCTGTGGTTTGGAAGGTAGCTAATGTTATCCCACTTTTTAAGAAAGGAGGGAGAGAGAAAACAGGAAATTATAGGCCAGTTAATCTGACATCAGTGGTGGGGAAGATGCTGGAGTCAATTATAAAAGACAAAATTGCGGAGCATTTGGATAGCAGTAACAGGATCGTTCTGAATCAGCATGGATTTACGAAGGGGAAATCATGCTTGACTAATCTTCTGGAATTTTTTGAGGATGTAACTGGGAAAATGGACGGGGAGAGCCGGTGGATGTAGTGTACCTTGACTTTCAGAAAGACTTTGACAAGGTCCCACATAGGAGATTAGTGGGCAAAATTAGAGCACATGGTATTGGGGTAGGGTACTGACATGGATAGAAAATTGGTTGGCAGACAGAAAGCAAAGAGTGGGGATAAATGGGTCCCTTTCAGAATAGCAGGCAGTGACTAATGGGGTACCGCAAGGCTCGGTGCTGGGACCGCAGCTATTTACAATATACATTAATGACTTGGATGAAGGGATTAAAAGTAACATTAGCAAATTTGCAGATGATTCAAAGCTGGGTGGTAGTGTGAACTGTGAGGAAGATGCTATGAGGTTGCAGGGTGACTTGGACAGGTTGGGACATGGCAGATGCAGTTTAATGTGGATAAGTGTAAGGTTATCCACTTTGGTGGTAAGAATAGGAAGGCAGATTATTATCTGAATGGCGTCAAGTTAGGAAAAGGGGACGTACAACGCGATCTGGGTGTCCTAGTGCTTAGGGGCGGCACGGTGGCGCAGCGGTAGAGTTGCTGCCTTACAGCGAATGCAGCGCCGGAGACTCAGGTTTGATCCTGACTATGGGCGCCGTCTGTACGGAGTTTGTACGTTCTCCCCGTGACCTGCATGGGTTTTCTCCGAGATCTTCGGTTTCCTCCCACATTCCAAAGAAGTACAGGTATGTAGGTTAATTGACTGGGTAAATGTAAAAATTGTCCCTAGTGTGTGTAGGATAGTGTTAATGTATGGGGATTGCTGGGCGGCGCGGACTCGGTGGGCCGAAGGGCCTGTTTCCGCGCTGTATCTCTAAATCGTAAAAATCTAATGCATCAGTCACGGAAAGGAAGCATGCAGGTACAGCAGGCAGTAAAGAAAGCCAATGGAATGTTGGCCTTCATAACAAGAGTTGAGTATAGGAGCAAAGAAGTCCTTCTGCTGTTGTACAGGGCTCTAGTGAGACCGAACCTGGAGTACTGTGTACAGTTTTGGTCTCCAAATTTGAGGAAGGATATTCTTGCTATTGAGGCCGTGCAGCGTAGGTTTACTAGGTTAATTCCCGGAATGGCGGGACTGTCGTATGTTGAAAGACTGGAGCGACTAGGCTTGTATACACTGGAATTTAGAAGAATGAGAGGGGATGTAATTGAAACATATAAGATTATTAAGGGGTTGGACATGTTAGAGGCAGGAAACATGTTCCCAATGTTGGGGGAGTCCAGCACCAGGGGCCACAGTTTAAGAATAAGGGGTAGGCCATTTAGAACAGAGATGAGGAAAAACTTTTTCAGTCAGAAAGTTGTAAATCTGGAATTCACTGCCTCAGAAGGCAGTGGAGGCCAATTCTCTGAATGCTTTCAAGAGAGAGCTTGATAGAGCTCTTAAGGATAGCGGAGTCAGGGGGTATGGGGAGAAGGCAGGAACGGGGTACTGAATAAGAATGATCAGCCATGATTACATTGAATGGTGGTGCTGGCTCAAAGGGCCGAATGGCCTACTCCTGCACCTATTGTCTATTGTTATGTTAGTACACAGACTGGGATCACATGGAGTTCCTTCTTACACACTTTGGAGAAGCTTGCTTGGTTAATCATGTTACGGTTGCAGAGTGTTAGATGAAAGGAGACTCAAGGCACTGCAGATGTTGGTTTACACAAAAAAATGACAAAGTACTAGATTAACTCAGCGGGTCAGACAACATCTCTGGAGAACATAGATAGATGATGTTTCTGGTTGTGACCCTTCTTCAGACTGATTGTGGGGAGGAGGGGGACATACATGCAAGAGGGATTTTGATAGATATTTGGTTGGACAAAACACAGAAATAAAGAAACAAAAGGCTGGGACTTTATCCCTTGGAGTTCAGGAGAGGTTGAGGTTGTTGATATGGTTATGTATAAAATCATAAGGGGTCATCGGTAGGGTCTTTTACCCAAGATAGGGGAATCAAGAACCAGTGGAGGGGAGCGGGGAAAGATTTAATAGGAACCTGAGGGCAACTTTACACTTGGAGGGTGATCAGTATATGGAATGAAATGCCAGCAGAGGTGGTTGAGACAGGTACTATAAACAGCATTTAAAAGATACTTGGACAGGTACTTGGATCGGAAAGAGTTCGAGGGACATGGGTCAAATGCAGACAAATGGGACTAGCTTAAATGGGCATCTTGTTCAGTGTGGACAAGTGGGATCAAAAGGTCTGATTCCACGCTGTATGAATCCATGGTATGTTCAATTTTGAATTTTCTTTTGAATGTTTGTCTTTTGAATGCACTAGTCAGACCACATTTTAAGTATTGTGAGCTGTTTTGGGCTCCATATCTGAGAAGGTTGTGCTGGCATTGGAGAGGATCCAAAGGAGGTTTACGAGCATGATCCCGGGGATGAGTGGGTGGTTGACAGCTCTAGGTCTGTACTCGTTGGAGTTTAGAAGAATGAGCGGGGATACCAAATAGTGAAAGGCCTGACTAGTGGATGTGGAGAGGATGTTTCCACTATTGAGAGAGACCAGGACCAGAGGGCACAAGCACAAAATAAAAAGATGTACCTTTAGAAAGGAGATGAGGAGTCAGAGGATGGTGAATCTGTGGAATTCATTGCCACAGAAGGCTGTGGAGGTCAAGTTATTGGGTACTTTTAAAGCAGAGATTAACAGGTTCTTGTGTGGGAATCAAAGATACGGTGAGATGGTTGGAGAATAGGACTAAATGGGAAAGATAGATCAGCCAAGATTGAATGGCAGAGTAGGCTCGATGGGCTGAATGGCTTAATTTTGCTCCTATGACTTATGAACAATCAGGAGGTTTTGTTCTGCACATGATTAGGTAGGAGCCTGCTTTCTTCAGGAACGTCATGAAATTAGAATTATGGAAGTCTCAAAACAAGAATGAATTTAATGAATAGAGAAATGTTGGCATCAGGCCACTCCAAGTATATGCTGCATCAATGTCTATTTGACAATTTCTTCCCTCCCCCCAACCCACCGATGCTATTGAGTTCCTCCAGTAATTTGCTCTTTGCTCCAGATTCCAACTTCTGCAATCACTATGTCTCCAGTATTTATGGTAATTCTTTTTTTTTTAAATGGTGCATACTTTTTTGAAGCATTGAGTTTTTATATGTATTTATTTTGGGAAAAATGCTCAATATGTTACATTGTTTTACTGTTAATTGCAGGGTAAAATGGAGGATGCAAGAACTCACTTAAAGTTGTGTAATCTTGAGAAGGAGGTGAAACACTTGAAGGCAACCATGACTGCTTCTGACAAGATGGCTTCCAAAGAGCTCTTCACGGCCAAGGACCACATGAGAGCTCTCCGGGGAACTGTTCAAAATCTCAACCAAGAGAGGACAGAGGTGACATACATTGTAGACAGTTCGGCCCGTCTAGGACTTCTACTTTCAAATTTATCCAAACTTTTCGTCAAAGCATATTTACTCTCATATTTTTTTCTGCTGTGAATCACTCTTCTTGTTTTAGGAAATGGAAATTGCAGAAAAGTTCCACGCTGAAACAATTCGGGCGGCTCGAGGTCTTGCCAAAGCAGAGGCTGAAATTGAGCTGTTGCAAAACCTACTAAAGGACAAAGAAAACCAGGTGAAGGCTGAGGATGGAAAGCAAGGGTTACTTAGATAAGTTAGAGAAGTCAATATTACATAGGTAGAAACATAGAAAAAGGTGCAGGAGGAGGCCATTCAGCCCTTCGAGCCAGCACCACCATTCATTGTGATCATGGTACGAAGGAACTGTAGATGCTGGTTTAAACTGAAGATAGACACAAATAGCTGGCGTAACTCAGCGGGACAGGCAGCATCTCTGGAGAAAAGGAATGGGTGACGTTTCGGGTCAAGACCCTTCAACAGACTGAAAGTCACGGGAAAGGGAAACAAAAGATATAGATTATGCGGAGACATAAAGAACAATGAATGAAAGATATGCAAAAAAGTAACAGATAAAGGAAACGGGCCATTGTTAGCTGTTTGTTTGGTGAAAATGAGAACCTGGTGCACCTTGGGTGGGGAGGGATAGAGAGAGGGGGAATACCGTAGTTACTTGAAGTTAAAGAAATCAATATTCATACCACTGGGTTGTAAGCTGCCCAGCGAAGAAGCACGGCTCGCAGTTTTCCCTTGGCACCGCGCTCAACCCAATGCGAGTCTGAAGTCCCCACCACCGAGCACTCCCAGGCTGTGTTATCCCCTTTCCTTATCATCAACATTTCATGGTTACCATTTCGTAGTAAAACACATCAGTCTGCGAAATGTAATTACAGTAAACCCTCCTTATTATGGACCTCTTTATAACGGATTTTGGTTGTAGCAACCTTCATCGTCAGGCCGGGCTGCTTTTTCCCGGCCCGCACTGCCTCCCTGGACTCTTCCAGGCTGGTCTGCAGATGCTAGCCCCTGCCGCATCGTCTCTCCACTTCCAGGCTGGACCTACTGACTTTCAGCGACAGACGGACGGACGGCCATCGCCGGCCTCCACCGCCTACCCGGTTGCTTCCAAGCTAGACCTACTGCTACCATCTTCGGTCCACACAGCTTCCTCGGCCTCTTCCAGCCGCTACCACCACCGCCCCTTACCTACACACTGGCCATCTTTGGGCAGCGACCATTCACTCCGCTGATCCTTACCGCAGGCCGGGGCTGTCACCCCGCATCTGGATTCCAGGCCCAGTTTCCTCCCTAGAGTCTGAAGAAAGGCCCCGACCCGGAATGTCACATTTCCATGTTCTCCAAAGATGCTACCTGACCTGCTGAGTTATTCCAGCACTTTGTGTCCTTTTGTTTATTAACCAACATCTGCATTTATTTGTTTTTACTGCAGGTCAGTGGCAACTGGCGGTCCGGCACCTCCTTTAATTCCTCCTCTCCCCCCCCCCCCCCTCCCCACCCCATGGTCCTTTATAATGAGGGTTTACTATACACACATTTGCCACAGAACGTTCACTCAAGGTTACTATTGAATGCTCCCATTCGACCCTTGTGGCCAGAATCCATGTAGCTCTGTAGCCATTCTCTTGTTGCTCTCCATTTCCCATGCTATCCCTTTTCATTCATTCAACCCAATAGGTTGCAACCTAGCCCATTCCTTACAAAGTTAACAGTATTTTACAAGTAGGAAGACTTTTGCAGTACATGGTGTACTAATTCATATGTACCTTTTTGTATCCATGGATACTGACTAATGGTTTAGATTCTGGATGAAATGCAGACATTTGAATTTGGAGCAAAAAGTGTGAATACCCAGCAACTGGAGATTGAAAGACTAAGTCGAGCTCTAAGTCGACAACAAGCAGAAGTGAAGCGCCTCCAAGATCATCTGAATCATACAAGAGAGGGTGCAGTGCAAATAAATTTTATTTTTACATAGCTTTGTGATTGTGACTAGGTCTGTTTACATTTGCATATATATATATATATATATATAAGGCTTGCAAGTGCAGATGACAAAATTTCAACTGTTACATTTTCTCCATTGGTAACTGAGCCATTTGTCTTTTCATCGATAGACCAAAGAGTCTGACACTGGTAATTTTAAAAATTGACTGAGCACAGATGTAACAATCATTTGATTCCACATGCTATAAAATTATCAACAATTTTATATTTGTCTGAAACTGTTCTGGGAAATTTTAAAACTTATGAAATATCTGTTACGTCTGCCGTTGTTTCTGAGTTCACAGAAACTTTCCCAATTTGGTTATGAGGTTGTGGATTATCAATTTGCTGACCTCACAGAATGCCATCCTGGTAGATACTCCATGATTTACCTATGGGCAAGTTGGTTGATCCATACTACCAACAAAGAAATAGAAAATGTAACCTAAAGTCTCTTAATATTTATAGGATTTCTTTCTTAGTTTAGTTTATAGATACAGCATGGAAACTGCCGATTGTCCCGTTTAAGTTTAAAGAATGATAAAATAACATTTCTGTTTGTGTTCCAAGTGCATATCTTAATGGATATGCTGCTTGCCATGTTACCTCCAAGTGTCAGGTCCATAATAAACAATACACTCTGTCGCCATAAGGATTTCTTACTGATGGTTCCTTCCAGTCCAGCTGATATAATTTTACAAGTGAATATTTTTGTCTTTCAGGTAATTTTAATGAAATGGAAGACTTGATGGATGAAATCTCTGCTCTCAGAAATGTCCTAAGCAATCAGAATGATTACATTACCAGTGTAACAGATCCATTGAAAAGAAGAGGGTACTGGTACTTTGTGCCATCTTCAACAAAAGTGAGGCAAATACAAAGTTATCAATGTTTTTGGTTGTCATCAATTTTTTCATAATTTTAGTATGTGCCAAACCAGTGAGAAAAAAATAATTTCATTTCTAATTAGCTATGTTTCTAACAAGTAAAGCATCAATTTTAACATAGAACAATACTGCATAAATGCAGGCCCTTTGGCCCACAATGTCGGTACCAAACATAATGCCAAAAACACCTCTTATCTGCCTGTACATAATCCATACCCCTCCATTCACTGCATATCCACATGGCTATCCAAAAGTCTCTTAAATGCCACTATCATATCTGCTTCTGCCACCACCCCCAGCAGTGTACCAGATACTCACCACCCTCCGTGTAAAAAAATAACGTCCCACACATCTCCTTTAAACTTTGCTCTTCTCACATTAAAGCTATGCCCTTATGTACTTCATTTTTCTTTCCTGGGGAGAAAGGTTCTGACTCTTTATCCAATCTATGACACTCATCATTTTATGTACTTCGACCAGGTCAACCTACAACTGGTGGCATTCCAGAGAAAACAATCCGTCTCTGCAACTTCTCCCTGTAGCTAACATCCCCTAATCCTGGCATCATTCTGGTAAACCACCTCTGCACCCTTCCAAAGCCTCCACATCTTTCCTGCAATGGGACGACCAGAACTGCACACAAAACTCCAAATGATGCCTAACTAAAGTGCTATAAAGCTCCATCCTGACTTCCGACCTTTCTGTTTGCTCCATATAACATATTCATTTTGTTTTCTATTTTGAGGGTTTGGACTTTTTGGTAATTATGCAGTGAAATATTGCCATTTCAAGGTGTTGTGGCTTTTTATGTGATTGCAATCAAGTCACTTTGTAAGGTACTCTAGATTTATTTTAGTTTAATTTAGTTTATTATAATCACATGTATTGAAGTACTGTGAAAACCTTATGTGCTATCCAGTCAATAGACAATAGGTGCAGGAGTAGGCCAATCGGCCCTATGATCCCGCACCGCCATTCAATGTGATCATGGCTGATCATTCACAATCAGTACCCCGTTCCTGCCCTCTCCCCAACCCCCTGACTCCGCTATCATTAAGAGCTCTATCTAACTCTCTCTTGAAAGCATCCAGAGAATTGGCCTCCACGGCCTTCTCAGGCAGAGAATTCCACAGATTTACAACTCTCTGAGTGAAAAAGTTTTTCCCCATCTCCGTTCTAAATGGCCTACTCCTTATTCTTAAACTGTGGCCCCTGGTTGTGGACTCCCCCAACATTGGGAAAATGTTTCCTGCCTCTAGCGTGTCCGATCCCTTAATCTTATATGTTTCAATAAGATCCCCTCTCATCCTTCTAAATTGCACTGTATACAAGCCTAGTCCCTCCAGTCTCTTTCAACATACGACAGTCCCGCCATTCCGGTAATTAACCTAGTGAACCTACGCTGTACTCCCTCAATAACAAGAATGTCCTTTCTTCAAATTTGGAGACCAAAACTGCACACAGTACTCCAGGTGCGGTCTCACTAGGCCCCTGTACAACTGCAGAAGGACCTCTTTGCTCCTATACTCAACTCCTCTTGTCATAAAGGCCAACATGCCATTAGCTTTTTTCACTGCCTGCTGTACCTGCATGCTAACTTTAAGTGACTGATGAACAAGGTCACCCAGATCTCTTTGTGCTTTCCCATTTCCTAACTTGACACCATTCAGATAATAATCTGCCTTCCTGTTCTTACCACCAAAGTGGATAACCTCACATTCATCCACATTAAACTGCATCTGCCATGCATCCGCCCACTCACACAACCTGTCCAACTCAACCTGCATCCTCACAGCATCCTCCTCACAGTTCACACTGCCACCCAGCTTTGTGTCATCCGCAAATTTGTTAATGTTACTTTTAATCCCTTCATCTAAGTCATTAATGTATATTGTAAATAGCTGCGGTCCCAGCACCGAGCCTTGCGATGCCCCATTAGTCACTGCCTGCCATTCTGAAAGGAACCCATTTATCCCCACTCTTTGCTTTCTGTCTGCCAACCAATTTTCTATCCATGTCAGCACCCTACCCCCAATACCATGTGCTCTAATCTTGCCCACTAATCTCCTATGCGAGACGTTATCAAAAGCTTTCTGAAAGTCCAGGTACACTACATCCACTGGCTCCCCCTTGTCCATTTTCCTAGTTACATCCTCAAAAAATTCCAGAAGATTAGTCAAGCATGATTTCCCCTTCGTAAATCCATGCTGACTCGGAACGATCCTGTTACTGCTATCCAAATGTTCCGCAATTACTTCTTTTATAATTGACTCCAGCATCTTCCCCACCACTGATGTCAGGCTAACTGGTCTATAATTTCCTGTTTTCTCTCTCCCTCCTTTCTTAAAAAGTGGGATAACATTAGCTACCCTCCAATCCACAGGAACTGATCCTGAATTTATAGAACATTGGAAAATGATCACCAATGCGTCCACGATTTCTAGAGCCACTTCCTTAAGTACCCTGGGATGCAGACCATCAGGCCCTGGGGATTTATCAGCCTTCAGTCCCATCAGTCTACCCAACACCATTTCCTGCCTAATGTGAATTTCCTTCAGTTCCTCCATTACCCTAGGACCTCTTTCCACTAGTACATCTGGGAGATTGTTTGTGTCTTCCTTAGTGAAGATAGATCCAAAGTACCTGTTCAACTCGTCTGCCATTTCCTTGTTCCCCATAATAAATTCACCTGTTTCTGTCTTCAAGGGACCCACATTTGTCTTAACTATTTTTTTCCTCTTCACATACCTAAAGAAGCTTTTACTATCCTCTATATTCTTGGCTAGCTTACCTTCGTACCTCATCTTTTCTCCCCGTTTTGCCTTTTTAATTATCTTCGGTTGCTCTTTAAAAGAGTCCCAATCCTCTGTCTTCCCGCTCATCTTTGGCATGTTATATTTTTATACTGTTCTTGCCTTTCCTTGTCAGCCACGATCGCTTCTTACTCCCCTTAGAATATTTCTTCCTCTTTGGAATGAACTGATCCTGCACCTTCTGTATTATTCCCAGAAATACCTTCCATTGTTATTCCACCGTCTTCCCTGCTAGGGTCTCTTTCCAGTCAACTCTGGCCAGCTCCTCTTTGGTGGTAAGAACAGGAAGGCAGATTATTATCTGAATGGTGAAAAGATTATTTCTGATTACACTGAAGCTATCCACAGTGCACAAATAAAGGATATTGTGTATAACAATAAAGGATAAAGGGCAAAATGGGGCCAGGAGATAGCTCTGGTAGATAACATTAAGGACAAACCCAAGAGATTTTATAAATACATTAGGGGAAAGGGGTAACTAGAGAGAAAGTGGGACCCCTCAGGAATCAACTCTATGTGGAGCCACAAGAGATGAGCAAGGTCCTCAGTGAGTATTTCTCCTCTGTATTTACCGAGGAGAAAGAGGTACTTGGGATAGTCAATGGAAGTGTCTTGAGAGCAGGCAGTGTTACGGTTGAAGAGGTGCTGAAGGTACTATCGTGTATGAAGGTAGACAAATCTCCAGGGCCTAATCAGATATATCCAAGGACATTGTGGGAAATCAGAGAGGAAATTGCGGGAGCCCTGGTTGAAATTTACAAGTCGTCTTTAAATACAGGAGACTGGATGGTGGCAAATGTTGTGCCTCTATTCAAGAAGGGAAAATGCTGGGAACTATAGGCCGGTGAGCTTAACATCTGTAGTTGGAAAGTTACTAAAGAGTATTCTGAGGGATAAGATATACAGGCATTTAAACGGACAACGGCTGATTAGGAATAGTCAGCATGGGTTTGTACCTGGAAGGTCGTGTCTCACAAATCTGATTGAGTTTTTGAAGACGTGACCAGAAGGGTCAATGAGGGCACAGTTGTAGATGTATATATGGACTTCAGCAAAGCATTCGACAAGGTTCCGCATGGTAGGCTGCTCTGGAAGGTTAGATCGCATGGGATCCAAGGAGATGTAGATGAATGGATAGAAAATTGGCTTCATGGAAGGAAGCAGAGGGTGATAGTGGAAGGTTGCTTCTCGGACTGGAGGCCTGTGACTAGTGGTGTGCCTCAGGGTTCAGTGCTTGGCCCATTACTGTTTGTCATGGATATCAATGATTTGGATGAGTACATACACGAGAAGATTAGCAAGTTTGCAGATGATACGAAAGTGAGTGGTTTTGCAGACAGTGAAGATGATTGTGAAAAATTGCAGCAGGATATTAATCGATTGGCCAGGTGAACTGAAGAATGGTTGATGGCATTTAATACAGCAAATGGTGAGATGTGCATTTTGGGAAGTCTAACATGGGCAGGACCTACAAGGGCAGGGCTCTGGGGAGTGTTGTAAAGCAGAGGGACCTAGGAGTGCGATTTCACCTTCAATGGTTCCTTGAAGGTGGAATCGCAGGTAGAAAGAGTGGTCAAAAAGGCATTTGGAACTTTGGTCTTCATCAGTCAGAGTATTGAATATAGAAGTTGGAGGGGTCATGTTGCAGTTGTATAAGACGTGGGTGAGGCCACATTTAGAATAATGTGTTCAGTTCTGGGCACCATGTTCTAGGAAAGATGTTGTCAAGCTGCAACGGGTACAGAGAAGATTTACAAGGATGTTGTCAGGGCTAGAAGGTCTGAGCTTTTGGGAGAGGTTGAGTAGGCTGGGACTCTATTCCTTGGAGCACAGGAGGATGAGGGGTGATTAATTGTGGTGTATAAAATCAAGAGAGGCATAGATCAAGTAGATGCACAGAGTCTCTTGCCCAGAGTTGGTGAATCGGGGAACATAGAGCTGCCAGAGGAGGTAGTTGAGGCAGGGACTATCCCAACATTTGAGAAACAGTTAGGTACATGGATAGGACAGGTTTGGAGGGATAATGACCAAACGCGGGTAGGTGGGATTAGTGTAACTGTGACATGTTGGCCGGTGTGGGCAAGTTGGGCCGAAGGGCCTGTTTCCATACAGTATCACTCTGACTTGAACATTTAGTCCAAGATGAAGTCGAAGCATCGTAAAGCACCTGTAGTTCAAAGGTCTCCAATGAGGTAGATACAAGGTCAGAACGGCACTCTAGATGATGAGAGGACAGTTCACTTGCCTGATAACCACTGAGAAGAAACTGTGCCTGAATCTTGAGATATGCTATTTCAGACCTCTGTACATCTTGCCTGATAGGAGAGGGGAGAAGAATACAGGCGAGTGAATACAGTCGTATCATCTCATCAATAGCTACGCATAAACCCCTTGATCTTAAAGCACAGTTGTCCATCTAACCAAAGCTGGAGGTACAAGACCTCATATTCCACCTGCGGTTTAAAACGGAACAGTTTAGGTAACTACATCACCCTCCCCCTCCCCCTCTCCCTTCTTCCCATATATAACCCCCCCCCCCACCCCATGGCCCACCTGGACTTGGACTTATTTCTACCCTCCCCTTCCATCTGCATTCCTCATCTAGCTTCACAATTCGCAACTCTGCAATCCTTTTGTCTCACACCTTCTGTCTTTTCATCTCTGGTCTTTGTCCGACTATATGCCTATCAACCGTTCCTCTCTTCCAGCTTTCCAACTCCTCTCCCCTCCCCCCATCAGTCTGAAGAAGGGTCCTGACCTGAAACGTTACCTATCCATCTATATACTAAAACTCTTGTTTGTTTGTTTCTGAACTACAGCCAAAACGGTACATGATAGCGCGACAATTTTAGGCCCGCCTTACTCACCGTCGTCCTTTTGGTGTTAATGGAAGACGTTTCATATGAAATCAGTGTTATATTTTTTAAATTATTCACATTTTAAAGTTTAAATCTATCCCCTCGGGAGGGAGAGGGAATGGAGGGAGGGAGGGGGAAGATAAGGGGAGTGGAGGGGAGAGGGGAAGGGGGGGGAGGAGAGGGTGCTGCACCAATGCAGGAGAGATTTTGGCCCCACTTGGTTTAGTGTTATCCAAAGATGCTACCTGATCCGCTGAGTTGCTTCAGCACTTTCTGTCTTCTCACCAAATTTAACTTGGCATAGTAATCTGCAACATTAAGAAAAATGCTTAATGGCGGTTAATCCTGAATTGACAATGGGAAACTCGTCAATTAACTAATCGGCACTGAATTTTATTTTGTGTTGAGATACAATTAGACTCTGTGTGTAAACAGGGTTACTGAATTGCATTTTCTTATTCTTTTATTTTAGCCATCAAGCCTGAAGTCTCAAAACAGTCACACAAAAGATTCTGGATTCAGTTCCCTGCATCAAATTCCACCATCTCCAAGTCAGGGATCAATTCCTCGAAGAGGAGGAAAGGAAGAATATACTGCGTCAGTTCCAGGAGGCTACTGGGTTTATTCACCAGTAAACCGTTCCTCACAATGGACTCGTATCCAGAGAGGTATGAAAAATAGTAGAAGAAAGGAAGTCCCTACTTATTTAGAATATTGTACTGTGGAAAATCTTTTCTTTGATTGATATTATAGAAAGCAATGAAACTCAGAAAAAATCATTAGAAAAGTAGCATCATTTGTCTTTAAATATTTTGGATAATGCTGTATGTCTAAAGACAAAAACTATAATCCAGAATTTTCAAATATCAGATGATCAAAAAAGTTTTTAAATTACAATTGTATTTGATGGAATATAAATAGATTTTTTATCAAAATTGGCCTGTGATAAAAAAAATAATGGATTAGCTATTTCAAATGTTATAAGACTTTTAAAATATATTTGCAGGTGATGAAGAAGATAGTGGGACCGAAAGTGATGAAAATGGAACACCTAAACAAACATTTATTGTCCCACCTGGATCAGTTATTTACACAATGTACCCTGATGCCACTCCTTTGCCACAAGGGACTGTAGTATATGGACCTCCACCTGCACAACCAGCCAATGTTACACCTGTCTGCCCAGGCACAATTATTTATGGACCACCACCACCTGGTACACAAGTTGTTTATGGACCTCCTCCTGCCAACTTTACCATCCCTCTTATTCCTGACGGTGTTCTTCACTGCAATGTGCTGGAGCACCATGATCTGGTGAGATTTCTGTGTTGTGTTGTCAGTTGCTTATAAATGATACAGTCTTGTGGAAACAAAACTCTGGTAAATATAGTGATATATAGAAAAATTAATTTTGTTGTAATATAATTAGCAGTCCTTCAGCTAGATTTAATGCATTTAAAACTATATTTCCACGACATAACTACATTTTTACATTCCTCTGTCCTTTAGGAGAATGAAGTCAGTAAACTGGAAGATATAGTAGCACATTTAAGATCTCGTAAATCCAAGGATCCAAAACCAACTGCTTCCGTAGAGCGTCACCATGAGCAGATAGAACAACTTCGTCGTGACATCCAAGAGCTATTGCATAAGAGGGAAGAGTTGGAGCAAGAAGTTGAGAAATTGCACAAGGTGGTCCATAAACGCAGCAATCAAAAGTAAGAAACAGATCACTGATGAAAGGGTTCAGTACTTTGCTAACGGTGTGCCAGAACCTCAGAGTTGTTGCATTTTAGGCAAGCTTTTTACAAAGATCTAGATTTTTTTTAAAGATTCATTGGATTGACTATTTGGGACCAATACAAATAACAACACACAGTTGAAAGGGTGCTTAAGAAACTAAATCAACATTATTCAGGTTACATTCAACAAAGATGACGAATAAAAGAACTGCAGGTGCTGGTTTACAAAAAAAGATACATAATGCTCAGTGGGTCAGGAGAAAATATTTAGGTAGTATAAGAAAATAACTGCAGATGCTGGTACAAATCAAAGGTATTTATTCACAAAATGCTGGAGTAACTCAGCAGGTCAGGCAGCATCTCGGGAGAGAAGGAATGGGTAACGTTTCGGGTCGAGACCCTTCTTCAGACTGATGTCAGGGGGGCGGGACAAAGGAAGGATATAGATGGAGACAGGAAGATAGAGGGAGATCTGGGAAGGAGGAGGGGAAGAGAGGGACAGAGGAACTATCTAAAGTTGGAGAGGTCGATGTTCATACCACTGGGCTGCAAACTGCCCAAGCGAAATATGAGGTGCTGTTTCTCCAATTTCCGGTGGGCCTCACTATGGCACTGGAGGAGGCCCATGACAGAAAGGTCAGAGTGGGAATGGGAGGGGGAGTTGAAGTGCTCGGCCACCGGGAGATCAGTTTGGTCAATGCGGACCGAGCGCAGGTGTTCAGCGAAGCGATCGCCGAGCCTGCGCTTGGTTTCGCCGATGTAAATAAGTTGACATCTAGAGCAGCGGATGCAATAGATGAGGTTGGAGGAGGTGCAGGTGAACCTTTGTCTCACCTGGAAAGACTGTTTGGGTCCTTGGATGGAGTTGAGGGGGGAGGTAAAGGGACAGGTGTTGCATCTCGTGCGGTTGCAGGGGAAAGTGCCCGGGGTTGGGGTGGTTTGGGTAGGAAGGGACGAGTGGACCAGGGAGTTACGGAGGGAACGGTCTCTGCGGAACGCAGAGAAGGGAGGGGATGGGAAGATATGGCCAGTGGTGGGGTCCCGTTGTAGGTGACGGAAATGTTGGCGGATGATTTGTTGGATACGCTGGCTGGTGGGGTGGAAGGTGAGAACGAGGGGGATTCTGTCCTTGTTACGAATGGGGGGGGGGGAGGGGGAGCAAGAGCGGAGCTGCGGGATGTAGAAGAGACCCTAGTGAGAGCCTCATCTATAATGGAAGAGGGGAAGCCCCGTTTCCTGAAGAACGAGGACATCTCTGAAGCCCTAGTGTGAAACACCTCATCCCGGGCGCAGATGCGGCGTAGACGGAGGAATTGGGAGTAGGGGATAGACTTTTTGCAGGGGACCGGGTGGGAAGAACCCCTGCAAAAAGTCTATCCCCTACTCCCAATTCCTCCGTCTACGCCGCATCTGCGCCCGGGATGAGGTGTTTCACACTAGGGCTTCAGAGATGTCCTCGTTCTTCAGGAACATCTGCAGTTCCTTGTTTCGCCAAGTTAATTTGTTTGCTTTCTCCGAGACTGAAGTAAATGGAAACAATGATCGTTGTTGAATAGTAAATTTTATAGCCAAAATATCTCAATTCTTGCAGATTAGGAAAGAACCTCTACTGTATGAACCTCCCTCCACTCTATGGTTTCTGCATAGTCACAGCATTGTCAACTGTTATGGATATGAGAAAAGTACATTACTTTCTTCTTCTTAAGCCATTGGCTCCTCTAGGGAGCATTGGACAAATGTTCTCCACCTCACTCGGTTGTTGGTGGTTGTTTTGCGATCTCCCCAGTTGAGCCCACTCCCACTCCCAGGATTGTGCATATACTTTGATTTCAAGTTATCCCCATCATTTCTTTTATACAGGATGCATTCATGATAAATTCAGAATTAATAAATGTTAATAGTAGTGCTGGATTAAAAAGTAGCTACATCTCATTTCTGACAAACGTGATCATTGTTTTTCAGAGACTTTGTAGATGGCCATATAGATCTGCTTTTGAATGAACTTGAAGTAGAAAAGTCCCTGAAGAGACATGATGATGTTATTGATGAAATTGAATGTGTTGAAATAACTCTCTCAAAGCGAAGGGCAGAGTTACGAGAAACAGATAGACTATTAATGGAGGCTGAGATGGATCTCAAAAGTACCAGGGAAAAGGTAAGACTGCATTCAGTTAGTTTTGCATTAGTGACAATGCAAACAGATAATTCAACATCTTTAGCTGTGATGGACTGAGAATTTTGCTTTCTTTGGGCCATTGACACCAATGATAGTTGTTGAATAGTAAATCTAATAGCTAAAATATATCAGTTCTTGCAAATTTTGAAATAATCTATTGCCAAATAAGTTATCTTTAAATAGCTAATGCCTTGGAGAGTTGCCTTGAGCTGTAAGAATCATCCTGATATCTAAGAAAATGTGGGGAAATAACAGGGCTGACAACATCTGCAGAAAGAGAAATAGTTAACATTTCAAAACAAGGATCATCAGAACTGAACGAGAGATAAAATAAATTAGTTTTAAATTGCAGAAATGGTGAGGAAGGAATGGATAGGGCGAAGGGAATATCTTTGGTAGGACCAGGTCAAAGTTGCCATGGGGACAACCAGATGAGGCTGTGCTGGTGGACGGAGGGAACCTCAGCTCAATATGGACTACCTACAGCAGTAGTAAGGAAGTATTCCTTTCACACAGTGGACGGTGGATCTATGGAACAAGCTGCCAGAGGAGGTAGTTATAGGCACTATAACAACGTTTACAAGACGTTTGAACAGGTACATGGACTGGAAAGGTTTAGAGGGACATGGGTTGTTTGGGCAGGTGGGGCTAGCATAGATGGGACATCTTGGTTGGCATGGGCAAGTTGGGGTGAGTGGCCTGTTTCTGTGCTGTGGGACTCTGACTCTGTGTTCCTCCTTCGTCCCTTCTTGCATGTTCTGAGGGGAGCATTATGCTTATAACTACCAATTGGCAGAGTTCTTGACCCAATCTATATTTTCACCTCTTCTGTTTCCAAACAGAGCAAGGATAGTTCCCCTAATCTTCACTTTACACCCCACCATCTGCTTTTAACGGATCAACCTTTACTTTTTGCTACCCATGAGATTCCAGCACCAGACACACATTTCCCTTCCTCTCCTTTTTGAGCATTCTGAGAGGACCTTTACCTTTACTACTCTGTGCTCTGCTTTTCTGTCATCTCCAGCCACTCTCTTATGCATTTACAGGACATGAAACACCTATCCCACTATCACTTCCCTTTCACCATCCAGGGGTAAAAACTTTCAATCCAGGTGAAGCATGACCTTGAGGGTCTGAGCTACAGGGAAAGGTTGGACAGGCTAGGGCTTTATTTGCTTGAAGCACAGGAGGCTGAGGGGTGATCTTACAGAGGTGCATAAAATTACAAGGGGAATAGAAGGGATGGATGCACAGTCTTTACCCTGGGTTGGGAAAATAAAGAACCAGAAGACATAGTTTTAAGTTGAGAGGGCAAAATTTAGTAAGAACCTGAGGGGCAACCTTTTCACTCAGAGGGTAGTGAGTATATGGAACGAGCTGCCAGAGGAGGTAATTGAGGCAGGTACAATAACAGCTTTTAAAAGATGTTTGGACAAGTACATGAATGTGTAAGGTTCAGAGGGATATGGGCCAATGGGACTCGTGTAGATGGAGCACCGTGGTCAGCATGGACAGGTTGGGCCAAAGGACCTGTTTCCATGCTGTATGGCTCTGTGACTTGCTCACATTTATACTAATCTGGTAAACAAAACTGGAGAATGAAAAACTGATTCAATTATTGTTTTCAGCTCACGGGGGGAATCCAGAGCTCCTTGTTGCTTTCATTGAAATACTTTAGACTTTAGAGAAACGGCATGGAAACAGGCCTTTCAGCCCACCGTGTCCACATCAATCAGTGATCATCCTGTACACTAGCACTACCTTTCACACTAGGGACAATTTACATTTTTCCCGAGGCCAGTTAACCTGCAAATCTGTATGTCTTTGAGTGTGGGAGCACCTGTAGAAAACCCACGCAGTCACAGGGAGAACATACAAACTCCTACAGACAGCACCCGTAGTCAGGATGGAACCCGGGTCTCTGGCGCTGGAAGGCAGTAGCTCTACCACTGCACCATTGTGCTGCCCTCTTTCCAAGTCTCTATCCAAACCTTCTCCTATCAACCTATCAGTTTGTTGCTTCCTATGCTGCTATAATGAAGCGTAACATAATTTTGAGGAACAATATCTCGTGTTCTGTCTGGGTTTCTTGAATATTCAATATTGAATTCAGCAATAGAAAATGCTGGAAATCCATTTTGACAAAGGGTCTTCAACCTGAAGCATTTAACGTGTTTTCAGCATTAGAACATAGAACAGTGCAGCACAGGAATGAGCACTTTGGCCCACAGTGTTTGTGCTGACCGTGATGCCAACTTAAAGTGATCTCATTTGCCTGTACATGATCCCTATCCCTCTATTCCTTGCACTTCCTTGTGCCTATCTAAAAGTCTATTAAACCCCACTATCATATCTGTCCATGGCAATGCATTCCAGGCAACATTCTCTGTATATAAAAAAACAATTTCCTCACACCCCCACATCTCCATTAAACATCCCCACCTCACCTTGTAGCTATGCCATTTAGTGTTGGACATTTCCAGCCTGGGAGAAAGGTTCTGACTATCCTATCTACGCCTCATAATTTTATCTACTTCTATCAAATCTTCCTTCAACCTCCAATGTTCCTGAGAAAACAATCCAAGATTATCTAACCTTCTGCGTTGTAACCTTGTAGCTGAAACCCTCTAATCCAGGCAGCTTTCCGGTAAACCTCTTCTGCACCCTCTCCAAAGCCTCCACATCCTTCCTGTAATGGGGTGATCAAAATTGCATGCAGGCCAAATACAGCCTAACCAAAGTCTTTTAGAGCTGCATCATGACATCCTGACTCTTATACTCAATGCCCCTAAAAATAAAGGCAAGCATACCGTACACCTTCATTACCACCCTATCTACTTGTGTGGCCACCTTCAGTGAGATATGAACTTGCACTCCAAGATCACTCTGCACATCAATCCTGTTAAGCGGTCTTGCCATTAATTGTATGTTCTCCCCCCCCCCTTACATTCAACCTCCCCAAGTGCAACACCTCACATTTGCTTGGAATAAACCCCATCTGTCTATTTCTGCAACTAATCTATATCCCGCTGTATCTTCTAACAGCCTTCCTCACTGTCTACAACTCCAATTTTAGCATCGTCAGCAAACGTACTCACCAACCCATCTACATTTACGTCTAAGTCATTTATATATATCACAAACAGCAGAGGTCCCAGCACAGATCCTTGCAGAACTCCACTGGTCACAGACCAAGCGGAACATCTTCTATCCACCGCAACCCTCTATCTTCTATAAGATATGATTCTATATACTCTCTATAAGCCAGTTCTGAATTCATACGACCAAGTCATTGTGAATCCCATGCATCTTAATCTTCTGGATTGGACTTTATCAAAAGCCTTACTAAAATCCATGTATACAACATCCATCACCCTACCTTTAACAATTTCCTTCATCACCTTGTCAAAAAAATCATCTGCTGCTTTCAAAATCATGTTGGCTATACCTAATTAACCCATTCGCTTCCAAATGGTAGCAAATCCTATCTCACAGAATTCTCTCTAATAGATGTGAGGCTCGCCAGCCTGTAGCTCCATTGATTCTCTATACCTTCTTAAACAAAGCAACAACATTGGCCAGTCTCCAGTACTCCAGGACCTCGCCTTTGGCTAGAGAAGAAACAAAGATCCTTGTTAAGGCTCCCACAATCTCCTCTCTTGCCTTCCTCAATAACCCAAGGTGGATCCAACTAGGCCCTGGAGACATCCATCTTAATGCTCTTCAAGAGCCTCAGCACCACCCCCTTCTCAACCTCAATAAGTCCTAGCAGTTTTGTATTCCCCACACTGCTCTCACTGTCCTCCAAGACTTTCACGGTGAAGTAAATCCAAAGTATTCTTTTCGCACCTCACTTACACCCTCCTATCATCATAACATGAATCACCTAGCTAGGTTTGTTTCCCAACACAAGGTCCCTACTCGAGTCGGACTGTCCACATACTGTTTAAGGAAACCTTCTTGGATACACTCCAACAAATTGTGCTCTGTCTAATCCTCTTGCACTGAGTAAGTCCCAGTCAATGGGACCATTAGGGATTTTTTAAATTAATTTCCAGAATCTGAATTGTATTTTTTTATTGAATTCAAGAACTTCAGTTTGCTTGCTTTCTCTGCATCAGAATTTGCCAGGAGTTTGTCCACCAGTAATGTTAGCTGAGTTTTTCTTTCTTCAGTGGCACTTCTGACCTTTGGGCAATTTGTAAGCTCCACATTTCACAGTTGTTGTATCCTCTTTAGCTGCCCTATTAACTCATCAACCAGATGACTCAATAGCTTATTCCCATGTAGACATTAGCCTTGAGTCACAAAAGCTGCAATTTCACTTTTATTGTTGCTAAATTGTCAGAAGTAATTTATTGAGTTAAGCCACCAGCAGGGTAGAATAGAAACAGAATAATAAGTAACCCACTCAACCACCAGTGTTCCCATGTAATGTAGAACTGTCAAGAGTCCTCAGGATTGGCTATTTTTAAATTTCGTTGTACTCGTTGCACTCGTTGCAATGACAATAAATGAATATTATTATTATTATTATGATAGTTGGAAATATATTTGTAGCAAATCACCAGTTGCCATCTAAAATGGGTTAACCTTGGGTTTTGTTTCAAATTTGTGATATTGTTAATGCATGCCTTCCAGATATTCTTTTTAATATAATCATTATTAAATAAAGCAGACTAAATATAAACCATTATCTGTAATTACAGATAGAAACATAGATCAAAGACAAAGCGTGGCACCAGTTCGGCTCTTTGCTGTAAAATTATGCCTAATTGACACTGTATACAATTTCATGTTTGCTTCAAATTTACTTCCACCGTAATTTAATAGATTATTAATATGCCTTGTAAACCCTTGAAAGGGTTTTCTGAGAATCTGGCATTGATGGTTCAGTACAACAGATATACTTTATAAAGTAGTTTGTATTCAGATTTTCCTTTAAATGCATGTTATTCTTACAGACAAAAGAAATGCTCCAGCAATATGATGATGCCAGGAAACACTTGGAAGACACTCAAAAAGATGCAGAAGAGCTGGAGCAAAGAGCACATGACACTGCAGTTAAATTAGTTATAGCTGATAAGCAACTCAGGTACTGAATAGAGTTCCAAACTACAACAGACAGGCATTTCATTTAATAATTTAAACAGATTACAGGAAACCCTTGTTTTAATGGACCCCTTTATGAGATTTTGGTTATAATGGACGGACCAGCTCCTGCTTCATTCTGCTGGCAATGGCTTTATCCACGGCCTCTCATCTCTCCACCACTGTCTTCCTCCTTTTCCCATGGCTTTGTCCACTCCGCTGCTCTCACCTCCACTGCCGCCTCCTCCTCCCGTCGCTCTGTCCACTTGCGTAGATTCTATGAATTAAAATCAAGTGCTTTATTTGTGTCTTTTTACCA
Source organism: Rhinoraja longicauda (assembly GCF_053455715.1). Taxonomy (NCBI): domain Eukaryota; kingdom Metazoa; phylum Chordata; class Chondrichthyes; order Rajiformes; family Arhynchobatidae; genus Rhinoraja; species Rhinoraja longicauda. The sequence goes on along the minus strand of NC_135983.1, from coordinate 1,268,558 downwards.
ATATTATGTCTGGCTGAATGTTTATTTTAGCCTTAAATGTATAAGGAGTGAATTTAAATAGTGTTCAGGATAATAGTGTTCAGGATATTCAGAGATGCTGAGAAAAAGAACTGTTGATAACTTTTGGAATATCAGATGGTTGTGAAATAAGTTTGTTTTTTTAAATTCTACATTGATATGGTCAGACAAAGAAGCAGGTAGGTGCATCTGATACTCCATGCCAAAATGACGAAATGCATGTATTTACAAGTATTTTTCTCACCTATTCAATTTATTATAGTCTATGATCAGGATTACAACATTTAGATTTATCTTAATTTCTTGATTTCTTTTGACTAACTCATCTGCATACAACTAAGATTCTTTAGTAGAACTGATATTATCATATTTGTTGTTAAAGGTAGTTATGGTGAACTTGCCTTTATCTTTTGGCAGCTGAACAACATTCCTCTAACACCTCGTATCTGTCCCTAAATGTTCACTCATTATTTCTCCATATTCTCATTTTTCTCTAGTGATCTTCCATCCATTACCTTCATTATCTCAACCCTTCACATTCCACTTCTACCTCCTCCTTAAGATTCACCTACAGTGTTGTACGTAATTGAGATAATGGAGTTGGAAGTAATGCATGGAAGGTCGCTGGGAAATGAAACTAATGACACAGTTTGAGGGATAATGATAGGCCACTATTTACGGCTGCCTGTCCTTGCCCAAGGAACTTAAATTTCCAATCTTGACCTTATTTTTGTTCCCCTCAATACTGGAGGTATACTCGAGTATTTTGAGAACTAGAAGAGGTGTTGTTGGATCGCTTGAAGAACACTTGGGTGGATGAATCCTCCTGGGTTGATGGGATCCATCCCAGATTTTTGAGGAAAGCAAGAGAGAAGATTGTTGGTACTCTGACCATCATCTTTGCATCCTCTCCAGCTACATGTTGATCCAGGAAGACTGTAGAATTGTCATTGTTGTTCCTTTTGTTTAAAAAGGGAAGTGGTGACAATCCTGGAAATTATAGGCTGGTGGACATCTCATCGAGGAAACTATTTGGGAGAATTCTTGCGGATAGGATTCACTCGCATTTGAAAGAGAATGACCTAATTACAGTCAACATAGCTTTCTGCAGGTAGATCATGTTTACAAACATGATGTGTTTTTTGAGGAAGATTGATGGGGTAGGGCAATGGATGTTTTCTACATGGATTTCAGAAGGCATTTCACAAAGCCTCTCAGGGTAGGCTGATACAGAAGATTAAGATGCTTGGGATCAATGGTGACTTGGTAGTTTGGATTCAGAACTGGTTTACCCGTAGAAGACAGAATGTAGTGGTGTTATTCTGGCTGAAGGTCTGTGCCCAGTGGTGATCCACAGAGTTCTATGCTGTAACCTCTGTAGTTTATAATATGTATAAATCACAGACTAAAATGTAGATGGGTTGGTTAGTAAGTTTGCAAGCAACACAAATATTGATGGGGTTCAGCTATTTCTGCTTATAGTTCTTAGAGATCCATCTTTTATTCGATTTAGTTATTTCATTTTTCCATTTTACCTGAATCATCACACCTTTGTCTAATCTCCGCTACATCCACCATATTGTAAATCTTCCTTTTATTCTTTTTTCCCCTCCTCGTTCCCCTCGCCTCTTACTTTGCTTTGCACCTTAGAACCTATTGAGCAAATAAATTATATTGAGCACAGAAAAGTGTATTTACTCAGCAACACATTGCGCCAATGATTATTTTGTTTGGGGGCTTTTTACTGCATGATTCTACAGCACATGAGGCCCTTCAACGAGGTCCAAGTATTTTACCTGGAATACCTCCTGCGATAGGCACCCAGTCCGAAACTCCACCACTCTTTAACTAACAATGGAACACGGTATTTGAAGACTTTGGTCTGTATAAATGACCCACCCTGTCCACGGATGCATGGACCAAAGTATTGTACGTGGCATCTAATCCACTGTTCAATACCCCTGTGCATGTCCAGCTACCTTCATGAGGGCAGGACTTGGTAAGGAACCTTGAAAGAAAATCACTATCTTTGTGAAGCTCTCAGAAAGTTTCTGATTTTCTAATTAAAATTGTAGTGCTCATAAACATTGCATTACACTATGCAATTTCTAGCCCATTGTTCAATCTATTTAATTGACTTGAAACAGACACTTTCTGAAACAGACTGCTTGAGTATTGCAAGAACATTCTATTTTTATTCCAGATTTCCAACATATGTACTGTTTTCCTTTTATAATATTTCCTAGCATTATTGCTGTCCTGGTGAATAACTCATGAGACTCCAGCAAGCGATGTAATCCTTCAAACCTTTTTAAGATTAACTATGTTATAGAAATTTAAAGTCTTTCATAGCTCTACTTATCCTGGTAATATTAGAAGTCGACACTATCAAGCTGGTATTTGATTTCTTCATTAGGATTTCCATTAGCTCAAACAGCTGTGGAGAGAATGCAAGTATCAAGAGTGTTTTATTGTCCATCTGCCAAAACGGAACAATGAAATTCTTCCGTGCTAATGCAAAGAGCTAAAACATTTATAGTAATGCAACAAGTTTTTTTTAAATTCATAGACTAATGAAGAACAATTTGAAAGACCTTGAACAACATAAGGTAGAACAAGAGAGTATGCTGAGAAAAGTTAACAAAGAAGTATCTACAGGAAATTTAGAATTGCAGACACTTGTATTGAAAATGGAAAACATGACTGAAAGGTTAGAACTGTTAAATGATACCTTTTTTGCCACTTCAGTTATCATTCAGGATTCTGCTGGAAGTTATTGCTTTAGTATGCCACTTAGTCACTTTCAGTACCTTGGAACCTTTAATGTCTGCACCTGACTCCTCTACAGCAGATGTGATAGGTGATGCATGTATAATTGATGCTATTCACTGTGTGAGGTATGCTCTTCTAATCTGAAGAGGAAGAAAGGTTAGCTTTATGTAAAGCCCAGTGAAAATAGCCGGTATGTCACACAGAGAAAAGTAGAAATAAGAAAATAATAATTGGGTTAGAGTGACACAGTGCAACAAAAACCACTCCCAGGTTACGAACATCTGATTTATGGACATCCTATGCATACGAACTATCTCCAATGAATATTATTATATTTAAAATGGGGACCAATATTGTAAATAAAAATTACATTTAGCCTCCCCACAATATGCAGACATTGTTTTTCCTGACACAACCTGCCATTTTCATCACAGGAGGCCAACAAGAGAGTTGTTTTGGAAATTGGCAAACATTTGCTTCTATTGATACGTGCAATGATACTCTACGAAACAGTATAATACGCACTGATACTTAAAGCCCATCGAAAGCAGCAATTCAGCCTGGGAATTCTGATTCTGTGCCATTGTAACCAGGCAGGAGAAGTCGATAAATAAAGAATCATGTTAATTGACCCTCCATTATTTATTGGCCACTATTTATTACAATACTGTTGAGTTATGGTTATGGAAATTGAGTGATTTTGTGTATTTTCCAACTCATGGACAAAATCAATTTCTGGATGTCTGCAACAGCCATGGGGCCCATCACCGATCCCTGGGGCACATTATTCTTCATACGTCTCCAGTCCGATAAACAACCTGCCACTGTCCTCTGCTTTCTATCATGAAGCCAATTCTGTATCCAGTTTAAGACACAAAATGCTTGAATAACTCAGTGGGTCAGGGAGCATCACTGGAGAACATAGATGACATCTAGGATCAGGAACCTTTGGTTGCCCTAAGTGTCACCTGTCCACATTTTCCAGGGATGCTGCCTGATTCGCTGAGTTACTCCAGTGTTTTTGTGTCTTTCCTTGGTAAACCAGCATCTGCAATTCCTTGTTTCTGTATCCATTTAGCTGGCTCTCCCTGGATTCCGTGCAATCTAACCCTCCAGACCAGCCGACCATGCAGAACTCTTACCAAAGGCCTTACTGAAGTCCATATAGACACAAAACAATCCTGATCTTTGGGTTAATAACAATTGATCATTTGTTGTTATGAATTGCATATTATATTTTGCAAATAGTAGGTCACATGCCATAGAGTTTACTAATTGGCCTTTTTTCCTATTCAGCCTAGAAAAACTGCAAGCTGAAATTATTTTTGCAGAAACCAAAGAGAAACAGCACTTGGACATGTTGAAAGAAGCAGCAATGTTGTTAGAGGAGAAAAAGAGTGAATTGGAAAGCCTGAATAGCGAGGTACTTAGAGAAAGTATGATTACGTGGCGGCGCCTAACGGCAGCGGCTGACTAGCAGTCTGTCCGTCTTTTTTTCCCCTTTTTTTGTTGTGTGTCGGTGTTGGGATGGTTTTTATATATTTTTTTTTGGTTGTGTATGTGTGGGAGGGGGTGGTGGTGTGGGGGGGGGAACTTTTCTCTTCCTCACGGCGCGGGGTGCGGCTCGGCTGCGGGGCCTAACATCGCCCGCTGCGGCTCGGCCGCTGGACTTTACATCCCGGTGCGGCTTGGCCGCTGGACTTAACAGTGCCCGGTGCAGCTCGGCTGCGGGGCTTAACATCGCCCGGTGCAGCTCGGCTGCGGGGCTTAACATCGCCCGGTGCAGCTCGGCTGCGGGACTTTTCACCGCTGGTGCGGCTCGGCCGCGGGGCTTAACATCGCCCGGTGCAGCTCGGCTGCGGGGCTTTTCATCGCTGGTGCGGCTCGGCTGCGGACTTGACATCGCCCGGTGCGGCTCGACCACGGGACTTAGCTGCGCAAGGCTTGGTCGCGGACCTTTCATCGCCCGGTTCGGCCGCGAGACGTTTCAGCGCCCGGTGCGGGGACTGTGCGGGTCGGTCGGGGACGAGCTGTCTGTCCGTGGGCGTGGGGAAGAGAGTGGAAGTTCTGTTGCCTCCATCACAGTGAGGGGGTGTTTGGAGTCACTGTGATGGACGTTTGTGTTGGGGCTATGTGTTGTGTTCTTTTTTTTTCTATGACTGCTATGTAGTTTCGTTCGGTACTTCGGTACCGAACGACAAATAAAGCTCTGTTATTAAATCCAATTAAATAATATTATTAAAAGCATGACCCATCCTTGGGTTATCTAAAGATATTAGAAATATTTGTGAAAATAATGATATTAATTGTTGGAATTGTAATAAATGAGATGCCACAAGTTGAAATATTCTGAAATTATGAAATGAACAGTCGCAATTCTCCATTATTTCCAGCGATAGATTAGTATTGTTAAAGACTTGAAAGATGAGTCCCATAGCCCAGTTGTTGTTTGTGAGATGGGAAGATTTTACAGCCAGAGAAATGGCTCGCAATAATTATTTTGAAGTAATCATACATGGTGGGTACATGCAAACCAGACTTAATTATATGCCATCCAGCTACATTAGTCAATGGCCAAAGGTCATTTATTAGAGGATGTTTAACAGTGATGTTGTATCTATTTGTTCCTTCACCATTAGGTTAAAGTGCTCCAGGAAGAGTTAGTGATGTTGGACAGATGTTCAGGCCAAAAGAAAGAAGAGCTTAACTTCCTGCAGAATGATATTGACAAGAAGAAAGCAAGCCTTACAGAAGTTCTTTTGGATGGTGAGGCAGAGGTGGTTCATAAGCAACGACAAATTCGGGTCAGTAAATGCATTTGTTTTGCAAAAGAGATTTTTGTGGAACTTGTATATACACACACATATCTTGCTGAAGAAGTGTGTTTTTCTTCAAGTCAAAGTTATTTAGGGAAATTCTGTTTCACCCCACTTAATCTGATTTTATGCCTACAGAGGAAGTTGGGGGAGGGTTGCCGGGCCCGCAGGAGAGATTTGGACGGAGGGTTGCCGGGCCCGCAGGAGAGGTTTGGGCCCAACGGGTCCACGCCCGTCTAGTATTCCTCTAAATCTTTCCTATCCATGTACATGTCCAAATGTCTTTTAAAAGTTGTTATAGTACCTGCCTCAACTACTTCCTCCGTTCTTCGTACTTCGTTCCATATACCCACTACCCTCTGTATGAAAAAATTGCTCCATGTTCCTATTAAATCATTCCCCTCTTACCATAAACCTATGTCTTTTGGTTCTTGATGTCCTTACGCTAGGTAAAAGACTCTGCATTCACCCTATCATGATCTTGTTCACCTCTATAAGATCACCCATCAGCCTCTTGCGTTCCAAACAATATAGTCCTAACCTGCCCAAACAATATAGTCCTAACCTGCCCAACCTCTCCCTGTAGCCCAGGCCTTCAAGATCTGGCAACATCCTTGTAAATCTTCTTTGCACTCTTTCTAGCTTAACGACATCCTTCCTATAGCTGGGGAACCAAAACTGAACACAATTGTCCAAATGTGGCCTCACCAATGCCTTGTACAACTAGAACATAACATCCTAACTTCCATATCCTGATTGATGAAGGCCAATGTACCTAAAGCCTTTTTGACCCTATCTACCTGCGGCACCATTTTCAGGAAACTATGTACCTGCACCCCAAAATCCCTCTGCTCTACAACACTCTCCAAGGCCCTGCCAGATCAAAGTGCTTGATCCCTCAGACCAAACTGCTTGATAAATTACCCAGTAAATGTGAAATGCTAAATTCCATTGAAGTTAGTGGAACTACTCAAATCAACTTTTAGGAGAAATCTCCCCTGGATACAACAGGATTCTGTTCTGTTTATATAGAAACATTAAACAAGTCCATCCCACTGGTCTGCCTGTATGTACAGACTGTTTGTAGTCTGAAGTGGACCTTGACCGCAACTTGTCCATAAAATCTCCATAGTGGGTTAGAGAAAATCACTTAAAGTAATAGGATAAATACTGCTAGATTTACTTTATATCCCCTCCATTATTTATGTTAACCAAAAGTGCAATCCTGAAAAAATAATTCCCTTGCAGCAATACAGTATTACATTGAAATCTTAAGTTGAAATTTTGTTCCGTTAATTTAAATGGGACTGAATTTGTGAAGCACTGCACCATGCACTGGTACTGCCATACTTGAAGGGCAAGCATTTTGTGGTGAATGTCTTCACTGTTTAAACCTGAAATGCGGGTGATGTAGAAACAAGGAATTGGTGGTGGTTTACAAAAAAAGCCACAAAGTGTTGGAGTAGCTCAGCAGGTCAGGCAGCATCTTTGGATAGGTGACTTTTGTGTCAAGATCTTTCTTCAGATTGATTGGAGGGAGAGAAAGAAAGCTGGAAGAGAGGAGGGGCAGAACAAAGCCTGGCAGGTAATAGGTTGATACATGTGAGAGTGGTTTATTGATCGGCAGATGGTTGGACAAAGGCCAGAGATGAAAAGACAGAAGATATAATATAAGGATTGAAGAGTTATGAATTGTGAAGCTAGAGGATGGAATGTAGGTGCAAGGAGTGAAGGAAATAGGTACGAGTCCAGGTAAAACACAGGGGTGTGGGGGAGGGGGGTACGAGAAAGGGGGAATGGGTTATGTTGGGGAATAAGGGGGAAGGGTTATGTAATTACCTAAAATTTGAGAATTCAATCTTCATACCTTTCCTATCCAAGCAGAATATGAGGTGCTGTTCCTCCATTTTGCGTGTGGTTTCACTTTTGCAATGGAGGAGCCCAGGACAGAAAGGCCAGAATGGGAAGAGGTGTTCAAATGGTAAGCAAGCTGAAGATCCTGCAGGCTGGTGGGTGAAAGGTGAGGACCAAGGGAACTGTATCCCTTTTCCATCTGGAGGGAGGGGGAGCAAGAGCAGAACTAGGGGACATAGGGTCGACGAGGACGAAGGATCCATCTCTGGCAGCCGGAGGAAACCACATTTACTAAAGAAAGAGAACATCTCAGATGTCCAAGAATGGAAAGCCGTAACTTGGGAGAAGATGAAATGAGAGTAGAGGATAGCATCTTTACAAGATGTAGCTTGCATCAAGGTGTAGTCCAGATATCTGTGGAAGTAGGTAGCTTTGTAGTAGATCTCAGTCTACACTTTGTTCCCTGTGATGGGGACAGTGAGACCAAGGGAGGAGGCAGCCCCAATGCAGGTCGATATAGCGGAGAAAGAGTTGGGGGATGATGTCACTGCACATTTGGAACAAGGACTGTTCGATATAATGTAATGTTCTTTGCCGAGATGCTGATTTATCTGTAAGTTTTCAACACTTTTATCTGTTTTGATAAACATGTTGGATAAGATATTTTGAATGTTTTCAATGACGAGCAAAAATAAATCATGCTCTACAGGAGCTGAAGGCGTTGCTTGAAGAGATGAGTGCAAAGAAAGGAGAACTGAATGCTCAGATTACCGAGAAGAGTTCACACCTCTCCTTATCAAAGCAAGAAATGAAAAATGAGGAAGACAAGCTTCGGAGCATCCAAGCGCAGATAAATAAGCAAAGGACAGGTACATTTCCCAAGATACATGAACTGATTTAGAAACTAGTACCCGAGACATTATAATCTTTCAATTTTCTGACTCCAATTATGTAACACAGAAAGATTCACAGAATGGTTTGTTTTTAATTGTAATTGTTTGAGTAGAAATTCGGGAGGCTGTCTTCCATGCTTTTTAGGGATTGTGCAACTGTGAAGGCAAAAACAGTACAAGATGTATGAGATGCTGTTCCTCCAATTTGCATTTCGCCTCAATCTGACAATGGAGGAGACCGAGGACAGAAAAGATTGAAGACTTCCGCTTTCCGAGCCCCCACTCCCTCATCTTTACTATGGATGTTCAGTCACTCTACACCTCCATCCTCCACTAGAAAGTTCCTCCTTAAAGCCCTCCATTTCTTCCTCGACCACAGAACCATCCAATTTCCCTCCACTAACACTCTACTCCGCCTAGCGGAGCTGGTCCTCGCCCTCAACAATTTCTTCTTTGACTCCTCCCACTTCCTCCAAATCCAAGGCGTAGCTATGGGCACCCGCATGGGCCCCAGCAATGCCTGCCTCTTTGTAGGGTACGTTGAACAATCCCTGTTCAAGGCGTACACTGGCCCTATCCCCGAACTCTATCTCATTACATTGATGACTGCATCGGTGCTACCTCCTGCACCCATGCAGAACCCATCAACTTCATCAACTTCACCGCCAATTTTCATCCTGCACTCAAATTTACTTGGACCATCTCCCTCCCCTTTCTTGATCTCACAGTTTACATCACAAGAAATAGACTATTGACTGACATCTATTACAAACCCACTGACTCCCACAACTATCTTGACTACACTTGTTCCCACCCTGCTTTCTGCAAAGACTCTCTCCCCTACTCCCAATTCCTCCGTCTACGCCACATATGCGCCCAAGATGAGGTATTCCATACTAGAACATCCGAGATGTCCCAATTCTTTAGGCAATAGACAATAGACAATAGGTGCAGGAGTAGGCCATTCAGCCCTTCGAGCCAGCACCGCCATTCAATGCGATCATGGCTGATCACTCTCAATCAGTACCCCGTTCCTGCCTTCTCCCCATACCCCCTCACTCCGCTATCCTTAAGAGCTCTATCCAGCTCTCTCTTGAAAGCATCCAACGAACTGGCCTCCACTGCCTTCTGAGGCAGAGAATTCCACACCTTCACCACTCTCTGACTGAAAAAGTTCTTCCTCATCTCCGTTCTAAATGGCCTACCCCTTATTCTTAAACTGTGGCCCCTTGTTCTGGACTCCCCCAACATTGGGAACATGTTTCCTGCCTCTAATGTGTCCAATCCCCTAATTATCTTATATGTTTCAATAAGATCCCCCCTCATCCTTCTAAATTCCAGTGTATACAAGCCCAATCGCTCCAGCCTTTCAACATACGACAGTCCCGCCATTCCGGGAATTAACCTAGTGAACCTACGCTGCACGCCCTCCATAGCATGAATATCCTTCCTCAAATTTGGAGACCAAAACTGCACACAGTACTCCAGGTGCGGTCTCACCAGGGCCCGGTACAACTGTAGAAGGACCTCTTTGCTCCTATCCCCTCTCCCATCAAAAAATGAGGCCCTCACTCGTCTCCTCGGTACCCCACAGCTCCGCCCTTGCTCCCCCTCCCCCTAGTTGCAACAGAGACAGAGTCCCCCTAGTCCTGACCTTCCACCCCATCAGCCATCGCATAATCCTCCGAAAACACATAATCCTCCGAAATTTCCACCACCTCCAATGGGATCCCACCATCTCCACCCCTTTCCACCTTCCGCAGAGACCGATCCCTCCGTTCCCTTAATTCATCCCTTCCAACCTAAACCACCTCCTCCCCTGGTACCTTCCCCTGCAACTGCAGAAGATGCAACACCTGTCGCAAAACCTCCTCCCTCGACTCTGTCCAGGGACCCCGACAGTCCTTTCAGTTTAGGCAGAGGTTCACTTGCACCTCCTCCAACCTCATCTACTCTATCCGTTGTTCAAGATGTGGACTCTTGTACATCGGCGCGACCACTGACTGGGCAATTGTTTCGGGGAACACCTTCGCGCAGTCCGCGTGAACCAACCTGATCTCCCGGTTGCTAGATACTTTAATTCTCCTTTCCATTCCTACACAGACCTTTCTGTCCTCGGTCTCCTCCATTGTCAGAGTGAGGCTAAATGCAAATTGGTGGACCAGCATCTCATATTTCGCGTGAGCAGCTTACAGCCCAGTGGTATGAAAAATGATTTCTCTCAATTCAGGTAGCCCAGGCATTCCCTCTATCTCTCCCCCACCCAAGTCGCACTAACTTCTCATTTTCACCCTACAAATAGCTTACAATGACGTTTCCTTTATCATCGTTAGTTTTTTGCATTTCTTTCATTCATTGTTCTTTATCTCACCACATTGCCATCAATATCTCTCATTTCCCTTATCCCTAACCAGTCTGAAGAAGGGTCTCGACCTGAAACATCACCCATTCCTTCTCTCCAGAGATGCTGCCTGTCCCGCCTTTTGTGTCTACCTTCGGTTTAAACCAGCATCTTGAGTTCCTTCTTACACAGTAGAAGATGTGATTTTCAAGTCTTCACTGTGAATAACACAAGCATATGTGAGATGCAATAGCTCAAAATGTAAAGTCAATTTGAAATTAATGTGAAGGAATGTTTCTTTGTGTATTTATTTTTCCCTTGCTTTTTGTATCTTTGTCCAATTCGATTTTAATTTCTATATTTTTTACCCTAGAACTGAAACATGTTGTGGAAATGGTGCAATTAGAAAATGATGAACTCTTGGGATTCAAAGAGCAGCATGATAAGAAAATCATGGAACTGGAGAGGACACAAGCAATGCTGCGGGAGGTTTGTAATCTGCTTACAGAATATGCTGTATCCACTACAGAGGGAAGGATTGCCCTTGTAACAGCAGCATTACAAATGAAGCTCTTTGGAATACATTTTGTAATGTTGCTGCACATAAGAACCAACACAACCTCCCCATGGGGACGGTTGCCACACAACAAAGGACAAGCTGAGGCTCCCATGAGATCCCAGCAGGAAAACACTGAACACTTCCCATTTTCCCTTAGATGCTTCCTATCCTTTAGCCAATTTCATTTCTCAGTAGCAAATATCCTTTGCAATTCAGTTTGCTAATGACAATGTGGCATTTGTCGAGATATTTTCAAAAGTTGACTTGAATTTTAAGCGTGCTACACTCATGGCCCCTAACCATTGCATGAGTCATATGGAAAACATGATTCATCCTTAACAAATTTATTAACCTGATTTTCTTTAAGTGCTGATTAATTTTGTCCTGAATTATTGTCTCAATGTTTTCTCTACTATTGATGTTACACTGATACCCCTGCGGTTGCTGGATGTGTAACTTATTTGAACAAGTATGCTGCATATGTAGTTTATTGGCACCAGCCCCATATCTAAGAAGAGTATTGTGGACAAAACCCCTGTGATTTCTGCTCTTCTCTTTAAACTAGGATCTATTGAGCCCTGAAAACATTTTATGTACATTCTCTATCATTTCATTCTATTTAAGATGATCTTGCTGTTCATGAAATTGACAGGATCCGATCATACTATGTTCCTGTGACGATATAGAAGAGGGAAGTTTAGCCATTAGTTTCTGCTGGCTCCCAGAGAGCAGTTTCATTAGTACATCTCCCCTCTCCTTATTTCCCTGTATCCCTGTAACTGGCATGCATCAGTCTGTTTAGATAAGTGAAGGGCCTGTCCCACTTAGGTGATTTTAAGGCGACTGCTGGCAATTAGGCTGTCGCCGACAGTTCGCCGGGGTGTCGTGGGCATGATCGTGAGGAGTCTTCCAAGAATCGTAGAAGCATGTAATATTAAATTAAGTAAAGTCATTTGAAGATACCATAAAATACTTGTGTTTAACCAATTTATTTACCGTCAGGACATTTGACAGGTAGATTGGAGGCGACAGTTTGACGGTCAGGTAAGTGTGGGAATTTTCGCGATGTTTATGGCCATTAGCGATTGCATTTAAAGTAGGCTCCCAACCCAGATATGCAACCCAGAAACCAGATATGCATCTCCCGTACATTTTCAAAGAATGCCCACACTCCATACAAAAATCCATTTAACCACATTTAAAATTAAATTTCTTAATACTGCTATTAGTAAACTGGAAGTCAATCCAGTTTATGCCTTGTTACCGTGAAGCTTGGTTTTCAAGTAACCCAGGCAAGATGTTATATTTCAAAACTCTCAAGTAATTACAGACTTGTCAGTGATTTCAGCGAAAATAAGGACGCCAGAGAAGCATTGATAAGTGTGGGAATTTCGCGATGTTTCCGAAGACGGTGTAATCTCGATCTGACTCGGCATTGTCGTGGTCATTGTCGTAGGGTAAAATAAAATTTTGCCGATCTGCTGCGACTTTGACAGTCGTCAGCAGTCGCCTAAAGAATCGCCTAAGTGGGACAGGCCCTTCAGGCACAAAGTACTCAGGCAGTTTCTAAGCAATATCCCTTTTAGTAAAATGAATGACTTATCAGGTTTGCTTTTATTTTTATATCAAGTATTTTTGTGATAACTGTTATTAGTTATTGAGTCAGTTGAGACTGCATTTTTCCCTCAGTTTTTATTTATTGGGACTCTAAAAGTAGTATTAATGGAGAAAAATGCAGTTTCGTGCAATGCACCTTGAGTTACTAGCATGAGTAGAATGTGTTATAAATTTAATAGCAGAATCTACCTCTTAATCATATTCCAGATAAAAGAATTTCTCTTGTAGAACTCAAGGAAAAAAAGGCTGGTATACTCACAGTTTCAAGTAGTTTATTTGTGGGTAAAATGATTGTGCTTAAAGCAGGGCATTCTCTCCTCTGATGGTGTGTAGCAATAGACATTACAATGGGGGGTAATCATCAAAATATTGAATTTTTAATCGGCATAAATGATTTGATTCACAAAATGTGCAAGATGCATGCATATTCATTAAGCAAACTTGTGTATCATGGGATTTTTTAATGAGATTTTAAACTTACCCAGATTCTAGAAGGGAGTGGGACTTTGGTCAGTATTACCACATACATTTTCACAATATGCACTAAATGTCGATTTACTTTAGGAGAAGAGTGAACTGGAAAGCCTGCAGCTTATCTCCCAGAATCAACAAGCAGAAATAGAAGATCTGAAACAGCATTTTGAGAAGGATCGACAAGAAATAGACCAGCTGAACTCGAAGAAAAATTCCCTTCGGCACAATATTGAATCTCTAGATAAAGAGAAAAAACACATTGGGGAGAATTGCCTTGGACTGGAAAATAAACTTTCTCAAACAAAAAGGTCAGCAATTGGGCAAGTTATCAACCCTGATAATTTCTAATAAAACTTAACACAAATATTCCCAATTACTTGGTTCCTTAAATTATCTTACTGTTACAAATCCTTGGAGTATAATTCTGATAATTAGGCAAATTAAGCCTTATCTGTCATGGCTATGGCTCATGTTCAATCTCACCTTTGTTCCTCTGTAATGCTAAATCATGAAGTATGTAGAACCCCAGAGAGAAAAATGGAGAATGTGCAAATCTAAAACAGAAGCAGAAAAACTAGAAATGCGTCATCGATATCTCTGAGAAGAACAATGAATTTCTACATCTGTCAGACAGTTCACATCTGAAGCAGTAGATTAAAGGTTAAGTTCCACGCCAGGGAATTGTATACAATGCAGACAACCCTTTTGTTAAGGTACTGAGGGTGTGTTGAACAATTTGAGGTGCTGTCTTTCAGATGCAATGTTAACTTTATTTTGTAGATGTGAAGAATTCTGCAACATTATTCAGAATGACTGGAGATGGGAGGAGTGGCATGGAATTTCTCCTGTATATTTATTTAATTGCTGTTTGTGGCACTTCACTTTGCACTACTTGACTGATGTAAATCCTACATTACAACATGGACTCCACTTAAGTACTTCATTCATTCTAAAAGTTCTGAGGTTATAGAAGTGCGACATACGTGGAAGTTACCGTTATAATTTACGTTACCGTTATAATTTAATTTTGCTGCAATGTTGCACATTTGGAATTACATTACGCGATATCCTTATTTTCAGTTTTGCTGGAGAATCCAATATATTGCCACCACTAACTTTTTCACATTTCTCTGAATACATTTTGATAAATTAAAATACTTAAATTCAATTTAGATATTTAAAGTTCTAATTTACTTTTGTGTTATTCCAGAGCTGTTGAAGCCACAGAAGGTCATAAAAGAACTGCTCTATCTAAACTGCAGAAACTACAAACAGAGATGAGTGAACTGGATCAGGAAATAAATCAAATTAAGATCCAGAAGGAAGAATTAAATAAGGAGACAGCATATACACAAAACTGTCTGCAAGGTATAACAATTAATTTAGTAAAGTATAATGTATTGAAACTGGAAACCTCTGTGCATGTCATGCTGTGTAACTGAATGGAGATTACCTTTATCTACCTTGAGTTTTTGGAGGTTTGCTTCTGCTTATAAAACCAGAAGCTATTGCATGACACACGGTGCAACCAATGGTGTAGAAATAGTTGCATGGGAATTGAAGCAATTTAAACTATAACATTTTGCAGTATACTGGAGCTCCATTGTAGCAATTGAAATTCTCCAGATATGCTGACCCCAGTTAAAATAGCAGTCAAAATTTCCTCTGACTTTGCGGAATTTTGTTGTTCAGTCTCGGTACATATGACAGTAAAACGCTCTTGACCCTCTCTTTTCCAGGTAAGTAGCAGTGATTGCAGTATAAGTACTAATCAAATTATTGAAGATAGACACAAAAAGCTGGAGCAAACTCAGTGGGACGGGCAGCATCTCTGGAGAGAAGGAATGGGTGACGTTTTGGGTCGAGACCTTTCTTCAGACTGGTTAGGGATAAGAGAAACGAGTGATATAGATGGTGATGTGGAGAGATAAAGAACAATGAATGAAAGATATGTAAAAAAATAACGATGATAAAGGAAACAGCTATTTATTGTAAGCTGTTTGTAGGATGAAAATGGGAAGCTTGGGTGGGGAAGAGAAAGAGGGAATGCCAGGGCTATCTGAAGTGAGAGAAATAATATTCATACCACTGGGCTGTAAGCTGCCATTTCCGTTCCGTTTATTATTGCCCAAATTATTGATGTGGGCTGACAATTATCTATGTTCTCATAAACATTTATGGTTTTAATTTTTCGATACTACCGAGATTCGGGGAAAGAAAATAGTTACCTCCTTTCTTCGAAGTGGGAAGGAGACAAAAAAATACAGGAAACTGCAAATAATGTAAAATTTTCCACTGGGGATATGTTACAAACGATACAATTAAAGACATTATACAGGGCATTTGCATTCAATCAAACTACTTTAGCAAAGTCATTGTGGTTCTGTGAAAATAGAATCTTATTTGACGGTTTTATTACGGTTTCAGTCTGAAGAAGGGTCTCGACCCGAAACGTCACCCATTCCCTCTCTCCTAGATGCTGCCTGACCTGCTGAGTTACTCCAGCATTTTGTGATACCTTTGATTTGTAGCAGCATCTGCAGTTATTTTCCTACGCTACTTGACGGTTTTATTAGAGCTCTTAGGAAAACATGAAGTGGTGTGGATAAAGATGAATGTATTTTCTTTAGATTTCCAGAAGACACTGGGTAGGATGCCACATTCAAGGTTATTGCATAAAATAAAAGCTCATGGTGTAGGGATTAATATATGGGTGTGGATAGAAGATTGGCTGGATCACAAGAAACAGAGATGAGGCATACATAATTTCTTTCTGGTTGACAAGCACTGCTAAATGGGCAATTGATGACCGACTTTGGTGGGCCGAAGAAATACAATATTGGCTCCCATATTTAAGGAATTATGTAAATGCATTAGAGGCTGTTTAGAGAAGGTTTACCGGACTGATTTGTGGAGTGGGTTAGTTGTCTTATGAAAAAAATGTTGCACAGGCTAAGATTTTGTATCTGCAGGAGCTGAAGTGAAACAGAGGTGACCTGAATGAAATGTACAAGATTCTTGACATGGTGGGTGTGAGGAGACTGGTCCCTCTTATGTGAGAACATAGAACTAGGGACAATTGTTTAACACTAAAGGATCACTCATTTAAGACAATAATTAATCCAAACTGAAATTACAATCATATTAGTTAAATGGTGGAACAGATTTGAGAGTCCAAATAACGCACTCCTAATAGACAATAGGTGCAGGAGTAGGCCATTCAGCCCTTCGAGCCAGCACCGCCATTCAATGCGATCATGGCTGATCACTCTCAATCAGTACCCCGTTCCTGCCTTCTCCCCATACCCCCTCACTCCGCTATCCTTAAGAGCTCTATCCAGCTCTCTCTTGAAAGCATCCAACGAACTGGCCTCCACTGCCTTCTGAGGCAGAGAATTCCACACCTTCACCACTCTCTGACTGAAAAAGTTCCTCCTCATCTCCGTTCTAAATGGTCTACCCCTTATTCTTAAACTGTGGTCCCTTGTTCTGGACTCCCCCAACATTGGGAACATGTTTCCTGCCTCTAATGTGTCCAATCCCCTAATTATCATATGTTTCAATAAGATCCCCCCTCATCCTTCTAAATTCCAGTGTATACAAGCCCAATCGCTCCAGCCTTTCAACATACGACAGTCCCGCCATTCCGGGAATTAACCTAGTGAACCTGCGCTGCATGCCCTCCATAGCAAAAATATCCTTCCTCAAATTTGGAGACCAAAACTGCACACAGTACTCCAGGTGCGGTCTCACCAGGGCCCGGTACAACTGTAGAAGGACCTCTTTGCTCCTATACTCAACTCCTCTTGTTATGAAGGCCAACATTCCATTGGCTTTCTTCACTGCCTGCTGTACCTGCATGCTTCCTTTCATTGACTGATGCACTAGGACACCCAGATCTCGTTGAACTCCCCCTCCTCCTAACTTGACACCATTCAGATAATAATCTGCCTTTCTATTCTTACTTCCAAAGTGAATAACCTCACACTTATCTACATTAAACTGCATCTGCCATGTATCCGCCCACTCACACAACCTGTCCAAGTCACCCTGCAGCCTTATTGCATCTTCCTCACAATTCACACTACCCCCCAGCTTAGTATCATCTGCAAATTTGCTAATGGTACTTTTAATCCCTTCGTCTAAGTCATTAATGTATATTGTAAATAGCTGGGGTCCCAGCACCGAACCTTGCAGTACCCCACTGATCACTGCCTGCCATTCCGAAAGGGCCCCATTTATCCCCACTCTTTGCTTTCTGTCTGTCAACCAATTTTCTATCCATGTCAGTACCCTACCCCCAATACCATGTGCCCTAATTTTGCCCACTAATCTCCTATGTGGGACCTTGTCGAAGGCTTTCTGAAAGTCGAGGTACACCACATCCACTGACTCTCCCCTGTCAATTTTCTAAGTTACATCCTCAAAAAATTCCAGTAGATTTGTCAAGCATGATTTCCCCTTCGTAAATCCATGCTGACTCGGAATGATCCCGTTACTTCTATCCAAATGCTCAGCAATTTCGTCTTTTATAATTGACTCCAGCATCTTCCCCACCACTGATGTCAGACTAACTGGTCTATAATTACCCGTTTTCTCTCTCCCTCCTTTCTTAAAAAGTGGGATAACATTTGCTATCCTCCAATTCCTCCAACTGATCCTGAATCTATAGAACATTGAAAAATGATCTCCAATGCTTCCACTATTTCTAGAGCCACCTCCTTAAGTACCCTGGGATGCAGACCATCAGGCCCTGGGGATTTATCAGCCTTCAGTCCCATCAGTCTTAATTCATTTTCATAATTATCGGTATTAAATGGAATTGTTTCCAGGTTTTCTGATGTGGTCACTAATAATAATAATAATAATAATAATAATAATAATAATAATAATAATAATAATAATAATAATAATCCAAGAGAATGGATTCTAAAATTAAAGGTTTAAGGTTGAAGAGATTTATGGGGTAGAGGCTTTTGACTTTTCCCTTCAACCTTCTAGTCCTTTTTGACTAGAGGGACTTTTCACTCTATGTTTAGTCTGTATCTGGAATGAGCCTCCAGAAAAAGCTGTGGAAACAGATACAATTATGACTTTTTAAAGATATTTGAACATATGTATGGATCGGAAGGATTTAGAGGGCCATGGGCTAAAAGCAGGCCTTGGGACTAGCTCAGTATGCCAACTTGGCCAGCATGGATAAGGTGGACCAAAAGGCTTATTTACAACTCTATGGCTTGATGACCATATTTTTGTGATTTGATTTTTAAGTTGCATCGTAGAGATATCTAATTTCCTGCAAAGTATGAAAATATCTTATTTGTTTTAAAGTATCATATTTGTCAAAATATACTTTTGTTGAATAGAGGAAAAGGCAGACCTGGAAAAGCTAATGGATAATTTCCGAAATACTAAAGATCAGCTGCAATTAGCTGAACAGGTAAATACACTATTTTGTTCTAGGTTGAATCTGCAAACTTTTCTCTGGACTTTATTGTCAGTTTTAAGAACTCACCTAAGGAGAAAAATGCACAAGCATTGACACGATAAAGACCAAATTTAGAATTTTAATTCAGATGAACTTTATGAGTTGATTTGTTGCTGTTGCTTTTCTTTTTATGTTTATTTAAGTGTTGAATGGTGGGCAGGGATGAAATGGATGAAAAAAATGGAATGAGAAAATAATCCAAATTCTTGCAGGAATAAAGGAATTGAAACTAAAATAAGGGTAGGTACAAACAAACAGAGGGATCAAAAACCAGGGGCGGAGATTTAAAATCATTGGATGACGAAATAGAGGGGAGATGAGGTCTATTATTTTCACCCAGTGGTAAAGATCTGGAACTCACTATATCCAGCACCCTGACAAAGCCAAGGAAATTCCATCTTTTCACAGTTTGTATACAGTAGATGTGGCTCATCTCAATCTCGTAGGAGTTAGAAATGAATACTGATTGCTGACATTGTCAGCAAGGCCCACATCTTAAGCAAAAACAATACCATAGAAACCATGTCAATATTAATTTAGTTTATAGTAACAGCACCTTTCATTTTATTTTACTGTTTATTAGTAAAATATAAAAGGTAGTAGTAGGCTGTGTGGTCCTCGGACTTCCAGCAAGATCATGACTAACCTAATTCAAACACTATTTTCCTGCTTATCCCCATATTTTTGATTGATTAATGTTAAGAAATTTATTTATCGGTGTTTTGAACCCCATCAGTGACTGAGCTTCCACATCACTGCCGAGCAGAGAAGTCCAAAGATTCATCAATGAAGAAATGTTTCAGTTCTAAATGGCTCTTATTTTGAAACAGCTTTATGCAAGGAAACATCCTCTGCATATGAAATATCCTAGGCCACTTGATAAGTATGTTTTCAAGCAAAATGTAATCTACTCTCCAATTGATTGGAAGCTATTAAAATGGATGATGTTCTACAGTAAAAAGAATGCATGGGTTCCAAACATTGATGTTATTGTTTAATTTCAAAAAATCTTGCAAAGCTCTTACATTTTCAATTGTAAGATTAACTGTACCATGATATTTTACAGAATTTGTATTCTGTATTCAACTGAGTGGATATTAATGTCAGAATGTCATTTACATGTTATTGTGGTCTCAGGATCTTCAGAATGTCACTAAAAAACATGACATGTTAAAAGCTGAACAGTTGACTTTGAAAGAAAATGTTATTCAAAGCAAGAGTAAATACCAATCCTACCTGGAGAATGGAAAAAAGAAAGCACAAGAGTTACTACGAATTCAGCAACAAATTGAAGAAAAGCAGTGGGAACTCGCAGAACAGCAAAAGGTATGTGAATTGTTAGAGTTATAAAACTATCTCAAAGCCAATTTATTGACCAGAAACATATTAAAGTTAATGAGAATAAGGATATTGACAACAAAGCTAGGGACATTAAAATTAATTTTAAGAATAAGAAAGATTTCAAATTTACTTCCTTGAATTTAAACGTTGCAATTTTGTATTATTTTGTGTTGATGATGCATTTCCATAATGTACATGATTCTCGTGATCATTTTCAGTTATTTTCATCCTATTATGTGTTCAAAATCATTCAATGATTTTCAAAATGTCATATCAATATGTTTTTTTTCCCTATTTTTACCGTTACTCATCACGTTATTCATCTTAACGGCATTGACGTGCAGAGGTATCTTGGAGTCCAAGTTCATAGCTTACTGAAGGTGGCAGCACAAGTAGATAGGGTGGTGAAGAAGGCATATGGTATGCTTGTGTCCATTGCTAGGGGCATTGAATGTAAGAATTTGGAATATCGCATGCAGTTCTAATCGCCCCTTAAAGGAAAGATGTGGAGGCTTTGGAATGGGTGCAGAGGATATTTACCAAAATCCCTCACTCCTCCCCCACCCTAGACGTCATACTAGTTTCACTGTCGTCCTATTGAGTTTTATGGCCTGTATAACTCATTATCACCTAGCCCACAGTCAACAATGCTCTAAAAATTAGAGCTCACTTGATCGTCATTACTTTTTTTTCATATCTTTCATTCATTTGTTCTATATCTCTCTATATCACCGTCTATATCTCTTGTTTCCCTTTCCCCGGATGCTCACACTGAAGAAAGGTCATCTAGTCCTTTTCTCCAGAGATGCTGTCTGACTCACTGACTTACCCTAGCTTTTTATGTTTCCCAAAATGCTGCCTGGTTTAGAGGGCTTCAACTCTCTCTCTCTAGAGAGAGAGTTTGGATAAACTTGGATTGATATCACTTGAACATTGGAGGTTGAGGGGAGACGTGACAGAAGTATATAAAATGATGAGAGGTATAGATAGGGTAAACAGTCAGAATGTTTTTCCCAGGGTGGGAATGCCGAACACCAGAGAACATGGCTATAAAGAGAGAGGGGGAAGTTTAATGGAGATGTGCAGGGCAAGTGTTTTTTAAACAGAGGGTAGTCAGGGCCTGGAATGCATTGTCAGAGCATTGCCAGGTGTGGTGGTGGAGGAAGATACAATAGTGATGTATAAGAGGCTTTTTGTATAGGCACGTGGAAGTGCAGGGAATGGAGGGATATGGATCATTTACAGGCTTATGTGATCATTTTAACTTGGCATCATATTCGGCACAAAAACGATGGACCATTGTTGTTGTAATGTTGTAAGTTCTATGTACACAGACTGTTCTCACTCTGAAATTTTTGCTTGTCTTTTTTTGCTCCCCCATCCCCATCTCTGAGTATTTCCCACTGCCCAAGCAAAGATCTATCCTGGATGTAAATCCTCATCATCATACACATGTAACACTGTGAACACAGTGTTGGAATCAACATCTGCTGCTTGACCTTGCGTGATGCACGAAGGGTTTACTCACATTTCTCATTTATTCTGTGTAGATGTTGCAGTCTATTAAAAAGGATGTTAAATGTGAGGAGACAAAATTAGAGCAATCTGCAACTAAAATAAAGGACCAGATCCAAGCTTTGGAGGCCGAATTGTCAGACAAGAAAAATAAACTGGACCAGGTAGATGCAAAAGTGAACTTGATGGAAGAACAATCAAGAAAAATGCAACATAATGAGCAACAGTGCATTATTTTGGAGGGCCAGATTGTCACCTTGAGTAAGTCTAGAGTTTCAGTTATTAGTAATAGTAGTTCCAATTGTTTCCATGACTTGATATGTTTCTTGAATAAATAACTGAACCATAGAGAGAGAGATCACGGCCAGAATGATTAGTCTATTTCAATCCAACTAATCTCAGTGGGAGCGACAGTTAGTCTTGGTCGCATTATGTTGTATAAAGAAAAATGTCAAGAGTTCTGGCATTTGGTCACGTTGCATTTGTTTTATGATAGAAAGTTGGCTGATTTTAATGTTAGGTGTACCACATGAAGAACTCACGATAGATAAATCTAGTATGTGAATATTGGCACGTTAATTAAGTCTACTCTGAATCCATAACCAAAGAAAATTTGATAAAGGAGATGTGCAAGAATTGTTAAATCGAAAACAGTACCCAATTTACTTTTACTGATACCGTTTAGTTTATTGTCATATGTACAGTGAAAAGCTTTTGTCAAGTGTTAACCAGTCTGGAAAGAGAATACATGATTACAATCCAGCCATTTACAGTGTATAGATACATGAGAAAGGAATAACGATTAGTGCAAGATAAAGCCAGCAAAATCCGATCAAGGATAGTCTGAGGGTCACCAATGAGGTAGATGGGAGATTAGGACTGCTCTCTGTTACAAAACTTCGATACGAAACTCAATACTTTGTATAACATTTAATCAAACACAAGTTTTTGTTTTGATTATTTGAATGATGATATGCAATCATAAATCTATTCATCGTAATTCATTTTGATGAGCACACCAGCCCTTGCATTATTTAGAGTCATAGAGTGATACAGCATGGAAACAGGCCCTTCGGCCCAACTTGCCCACACCGGCCAACATGCCCCAGCTACACTAGACCCACCTGCCAGTGTTTGGTTCATATCCCTCCAAACCTGTCCTATCCATGTACCTGCCTAACTGTTTCTTAAATGTTGGGATAGTCCCTGCCTCAACTACATCCTCTGGCAGCTTGTTCCATACATCCACCACCACTTTACTGCAAAGTGACCTGACTACAGAACATTTAAGCTATAAAGATTAGGCACTGCGTCAATTCCAAAAAGTGGTACTCTTAACAACAAAGCAAGTAGATTTGCTATCCCTAGTGAATGCCTGTATTACATTTGAGAGTAGAATTTAAAACATTTCTTCTTAACCTAGGAACCAGCAGACACATATGTTAGCTGTTAAAACAAAGGTAGACACAAAATGCTGGAGTAACTCAGCGGGTCAGGCAGCATCTAAGGAGAGAAGGAATGGGTGACGTTTCGGGTCGAGATCCTTCTTCAGACTGATGTCAGAGGAGGGGGCAGGACAAAGATAGGATGTAGTTGGAGACAGGAAGACTAGTGGGAGAACTGAGAAGGGGGAGGGGATAGAGAAGGAAAGCAGGGACTGCCTGAAGTGGGAGAAGTCAATGTTCATACCACTGGGGTGTAAACTGCCCAAGCGAAATATGAGGTGCCTTTCCTCCAATTTGCGCTGGGCCTCACTCTGACAATGGAGGAGGCCCAGGACAGAAAGGTCAGATTGGGACTAGGAGGGAGAGTTGAAGTGCTCAGCCACTGGGAGATCAGTTTGGTTCAGATGGACTGAGCGGAGGTGTTCAGCGAAATGATCGCAGAGCCTGCGCTTGGTCTCACCTATGTAGATAAGTTGACATCTGGAACAGCGGATACAATAGATGAGGTTGGAGGAGATGCAGGTGCACCTCTGCCTCACCTGGAAAGACTGTTTGGGTACTTGGATGGAGTCGAGGGGGGAGGTAAAGGGACAGGTGTTGCATCTCCTTCGTTTGCAGGGGAAAGTACTTGGGGAGGGGGTGGTTTGGGTAGGAAGGGACGAGTGGACCAGGGAGTTCCAGAGGGAACAGTCTCTGCGGAAAGCAGAAAGGGGAGGAGATGGGAAGATGTGGCCAGTCGTGGATCCTGTTGGATGATTTGTTGTATGCGACGGCTGATGG
Source organism: Rhinoraja longicauda (assembly GCF_053455715.1). Taxonomy (NCBI): domain Eukaryota; kingdom Metazoa; phylum Chordata; class Chondrichthyes; order Rajiformes; family Arhynchobatidae; genus Rhinoraja; species Rhinoraja longicauda. The sequence goes on along the minus strand of NC_135983.1, from coordinate 1,244,645 downwards.
GGTGGAAGATGAGGACAAGAGGGACTCTGTCCTTGTTACGAATGGGGGGAGGGGAGCAAGAGCGGAGCTGCGGGATATTGAGGAGACCCTAGTGAGAGCCTCATTTATAATGGAAGAGAGGAACCACCGTTTCCTAAAGAATGAGGACATCTCCGATGCCCTAGTATGGAGCGCCTCAAACGTTTTTTTCTCACCTCAGTTTTAAATGGCCTCCCCTTTATTCTAAGACTGTGGCCCCTGGTTCTGGACTCGCCCAACATTGGGAACATTTTTCCTGCATCTAGCTTGTCCAGTCCTTTTATAATTTTATATGTTTCTATAAGATCCCCTCTCATCCTTCTAAACTCCAGTGAATACAAGCTTAGCCTTTTCAATCTTTCCTCATATGACAGTCCCGCCATCCCGGGGATCAATCTCGTGAACCTACGCTGCACTGCCTCAATTACAAGGATGTCCTTCCTCAAATTAGGAGACAAAAACTGCACACAATACTCCAGATGTGGTCTTACCAGGGCCCTATACAACTGCAGAAGAACCTCTTTATTCCTATACTGAAATCCTCTTGTTATGAAGGCCAACATTCCATTAGCTTTCTTCACTGCCTGCTGTACCTGCACGCCAACTTTCAGTGACTGGTGTACAAGGACACCCAGATCTCGCTGCACCCTTACCTAACCTAACACCATTGAGATAATAATCTGCCTCCTTGTTTTTGCTGCCAAAGTGGATAACCTCACATTTATCTATATTATACTGCATCTGCCACGCATCTGCCCACTCACTCAACCTGTCCAGGTCACCCTGCAACCTCCTAAGATCCTCTTCACAGTTTAAGCTGCCACCCAGCTTTGTGTCATCTGCAAACTTGCTAGTGTTGCTTCTAATTCCCTCTTCTAAATCATTAATATATATGGTAAACAGTTGCGGCCCCAACACCGAGCCTTGCGGCACTCCACTCGCCACTGCCTGCCATTCTGAAAAGGACCCGTTTACTCCTACTCTTTGCTTCCTGTCTGTCAACCAATTTTCTATCCATGTCAACACCCTGCCCCCAATACCATGTGCTCTAATTTTAGTCACTCATCTCCCGTGCGGGACCTGATCAAAGGCTTTCTGAAAGTCTAGATACACTACATCCACTGACTGCCCTTCATCCATTTTACTTGTCACATCCTCAAAAAATTCCAGAAGATTAGTCAAGCATGATTTCCCTTTCATAAATCCATGCTGACTTGGACTTGTCCTTTTACTGCTATCCAAATGCACCATTTGTACCTCTTTAATAATTGACTCCAGCATCTTTCACAGCACTGAAGTCAGGTTAACTGGTCTGTAATTCCCCGTTTTCTCTCTCGCTCCTTTCTTGAAAAGTGGGATAACATTAGCTATCCTCCATTCCACAGGAACTGATCCTGAATCTATTGAACATTGGAAAATAATCACCAATGTGTCCACTATTTCTAGAGCCACCTCCCTGACGACCCTGGGATGCAGACCATCAGGCCCAGGGGATTTATCATCCTTCAGTCCCATTAGTCTACCCAATACTATTTCTCGCCTAATGAAAATTTCTTTCAGTTCCTCTCCCCCCCTAGATCCTCTGTCCTCCAGTACATCTGGGAGATTGTTTGTGTCTTCCTTAGTGAAGACAGATCCGAAGGACCTGTTCAACTCTTCTGACATTTCCTTGTTACCCATAATAATTTCACCCGTGTCTGCCTTCAAGGGACCCACATTTGACTTTGCTACTCTTTTTCTCTTACCATATCTAAAGAAGCTTTTGCTGTCCTTCTTTATATTCTTGGCCAGCTTTCCCTCGTACTTCATCTTTTCAGCCCGTATTGCCCTTTTTGTTACCTTCTGTTGTCCTATGAAAGTTTCCCAATCCTCTTGCTTCCGGCTACTCTTTGCTGTGATATACATCTTTTCTTTTAGTTTTATTCCATCCCTAACTTCCCTTGTCAGCCACGGTTGCCTCCTACTCCCCTTAGAATCTTTCTTCCTTTTTGGAATGAAATGATCCTGTGTCTTCCAGATTATGCCCAGAAATTCCTGCCATTGCTGTTCCACCGTCATTCCTGCTAGGATCCCTTTCCAGTCTACCTTGGCCAGCTCCTCTCTCATGCCTTCATAGTCCCCTTTGTTCAACTGCAACACTGACAGTTCCGATTTAACCTTCTCCTTCTCAAATTGCAGATTAAAACTAATCATATTATGATCACTACCTCCAAGAGGTTCCTTTACCTCGAGTTCTCTTATCAAATCTGGGTGAGATCCAGAAACGGCAGAGAGATGTTAGAGATGGTCCAAGTATATTTAAGAGCAGGATGGAAATTTGTGGTGAAATTGATAAAGTCAGTGAGTTCTGCATGGGTGCAAGAGGTGGCACCAATGCAGTTGTCAATGTAGCGGAGGTAGCTGTTAAACATCTCTTGAACTTTTCTTGACGAATATGAAGGTTTAATTTGACTGCAGGATCAAATTATGATTATCAGATATACTATTTTGTTGCAGGGCATCAGCTCTCTGATCGGCAGCAACAGCACCAGGAGACAATGGATGAACTGTCATTTCTTCAAAAGGAAATTCAGTTCTCAAAAAACAATGTAACCCATCTTCAAGAGTGGATTCATTCAGAGAGGAAAAAGACAGAAAAGCAAGTTGCAGTTATCACAGAAGAGTCCAAAGCTCAGAGAGCTCAGCTGGAGAAGGCTCTTAATGTAAGTTGCAGTCACCACTGTGACATTACGCAAAAGTATTCATCAGTTCAAGTTAACAAACAAGTCCATCTCATTGAAAATATGAATGTTCACTTGTTACTTTTATTGTCCACCATTACATGAAAAGACGAAGAACTTTCAAGATGTGAAATACATTTTTAAATGTGCACCAATAAAGCAGAAAGGTGAAGCATCCTGGTTTCCTGTACAGACTAACAAAAATGTGAAGGAATTTCTGTTACTCTTGTTCCCAACATAGGAACAGAAGTACGAAAATAACAGACTGCAGAAGGAATTATCTTCAGTAGACCAGGTTACTCGTGATAACCATACCCGAGCGGAAAGTGTCATGAATGAATTGAGTGAGATGAGACAGAAATATATTGAGCTTAAACACCAGGTACATGATAAACCCCTCTAATTTTCACATTTATTTGAAATTAAATAAATTACATGAATTGCTTGTTTCAGTTTTTGAATATGTATTATTCAATATCCCAATATCTGATCAAAAAGTTTGCTTTTTTTTTATAGTTACAAATTAGGTTCAGCTGATTAATTGCCCATAGACTATTATATAATCTGATTTCCTGAGTGATTTTATGGTGGCATATTAGTCTGCTAGTAATTATTTGTTTATAATCTCAAGTTTTATAATGGAGAAAGAAAAGGAATGTGCAAATAAGACACTAGGAACAAGAGGAGAATACAAAATATTTAATAATTTATGACTGGAAAAGTGATTGGTGGGGCTTTGTTTATCAGTGAACTTTTAATATATCATGTGCTTCCCTCGTTAATATTTCATTGGTCCTTTAGCTGAGAGGTCAGGAACAAATGGAGCAACGTCAGAAAGAGATAAAGGAAGCAATTAGAATACTTCGGTCTGATGTTAAAGCAGAAATTGGCAGTGGTTTGAAAGATTTAGATCAATCTTATGTGGAAGCAGTGAACGATGTGGATACTACATTGGAGGAGGCAGAAACTCTTCAACTTGAAAAAGAAAGCCTTAAGGAGAATTTTCCCTTTCCTGCCAATGGGAGAAGGCACCCTATGTATGATGAGAAATTAAGGACGAGCAAGTTCAATTTTAAGGTATACTAGTGTTAAAGTTCGTTTCTTAAAACAGACAACAACATAAACAGTTAAAGGTAAACCAAGCAAAGTTTTAATTATCGTCAGACGGAAGTGGGGGATCAGTGCTAAGGGTGTATGACCATACTCAGCACTCCCCGTGCTTCCACTCAAAGATACAGCATTTTCACAGCATTTTTATACAGAATTTGCAGCAAGAATGTTTAACACAACATTTCCTTTAAATCAATCACATTGTATTGGAACACAATATACATGTCACCCTAAAGTCATAAACAATTTTACACAATAAGTTAGAATAAGCCAACCCCAGCCGCGGGCTCTGCCAACCCAGGCTCCTGCAACCATGGGCTCCACCGACCCAGGCTCCTGCAGCCGCGGGCTCTGCCAACCCCAGCCGCGGGTTCCACCGACCCCAGCCGCGGGCTCCACCGACCTAGGCTCCTGCAGCCGCGGGCTCCGCCGACCCCAGCCGTGGGCTCTGCCGACCCAGGCTCTTGCAGCCGGGGGCTCTGTCGACTTGCGGCATCCGGGCTCCGGCCTCGGCTAATCTATGTTAATGCAGAAAAATCATAAAGTACAATGTTTTATGAGGTGATTCTTAGGCTTATAAACATCTCAATGTCAGGAAATCTATTAATATTGCTCTAGATATTCTGCTTCTGATGCTTGTTTGCAAATGCTTTTCTGCAAAACAATGGAGCAACTAGGCTTGTATACACTTAGAAGGATGAGAGGGGAATTTAGAACCGAGATGAGGAAAATCTTTTTCAATCAGAGAGTTGTAAATCTGTGGAATTCTCTGCCTCAGAAGGCAGTGGAGGCCAATTCTCTGAATGCATTCAAGAGAGAGCTAGATACCTCTTAAGGATAGCGGAGTCAGGGGTATGGGGAGAAGGCAGGAACGGGGTACTGATTGAGAATGATCAGCCATGATCACATTGAATGGTGGTGCTGGCTCAAAGGGCCAAATGGCCTACTCCTGCACCTATTGTCTATAATGCTTGCATATATGAATTAATTAATGAAAATGGTAATCGCTTTAACATTAGCAATATTAATGGAAATGATTGAGATTTGGGAGGCAGTAGTTAAGAATTATCTGTGTGCATAAAAGTGGTTGTGCAGAAGTTTGTTATCAAATTCTTTTAATACAACAAAATGACTATCACAGATCACACATGGAATGATTTATCAAGTTATTGAGAAAAAGACACCCAGGTTAAAAAGAACACTTCTGCATAAATGGGAAATAGAAAGATGGCAAAGGCAAGTAAACAATAGCTGTAGTTGAAGATCTACAAATATGAAATAGAAGCAGGAGAAAGCCATAAGGCCCCTCACACTTGTGCCACCATTTAATGATTGGCTAATTTTTACCTTTCATCCTGAATTGATGCCACATATCAAAATATGTATCATTATTTATTTTAAATGTACTCGGTGACTGAAGCTCCACGATCCACTGGTTTCTGAGTTAACAAATTTCTTCTCATCTCTGAATAACCAAGTGCTTATATTGAAACACTTACCTGTTTGGTTCTTCACATTCGAGCCAGAGAAAGCATTAACTAAATGTACCCTGTCAAGTCTTTTTGGAATTTTATTCAGTGGCTTTCCTTGGACAATCGCAGGCAAAATATAGGAGTGCGGGAAAATTGTCTACCTCTTGCTTAATGATGTAAGCATTCACCAATGAACAAATAGACAATAGACAATAGGTGCAGGAGTAGGCCATTCAGCCCTTCGAGCCAGCACCGCCATTCAATGCGATCATGGCTGATCACTCTCAATCAGTACCCCGTTCCTGCCTTCTCCCCATATCCCCTCACTCCGTTATCCTTAAGAGCTCTATCCAGCTCTCTCTTGAAAGCATCCAACGAACTGGCCTCCACTGCCTTCTGAGGCAGAGAATTCCACACCTTCACCACTCTCTGACTGAAAAAGTTCTTCCTCATCTCCGTTCTAAATGGCCTACCCCTTATTCTTAAACTGTGGCCCCTTGTTCTGGACTCCCCCAACATTGGGAACATGTTTCCTGCCTCTAATGTGTCCAATCCCCTAATTATCTTATATGTTTCAATAAGATCCCCCCTCATCCTTCTAAATTCCAGTGTATACAAGCCTAATTGCTCCAGCCTTTCAACATACGACAGTCCCGCCATTCCGGGAATTAACCTAGTGAACCTACGCTGCACGCCCTCAATAGCAAATGTTATGGGAACTTTATTCTTTCTTTATCCAGGACGAACAGTGGCGAGGAGAGGTGTTAAGAGAAAACCTACGACAACACGAAGATCGACTTAAGGTTGCTAGATTTATCCATTGTAAAATTATCTTAATATATAAAGGTGATAATACTGCTTATACTTGTAAACAAACATTTAACCTTATTCGTGGATATATTGTTATTTCCATTCCATTTGAAAATAGTCATCACTTTATATGAGTGCTGATTGTTTTGAAGTGTGAATGTATCAGAATGAATAATTCAATTCATGCAGGTGATCTAAATTTGCTACAGGCCAGAGCCTGTCAAAGATCATATGTCATCCTGCGTCATTACTTTAATGTACTTTAGTTTAGAAATACAGCAGGGAAACAGGCCCTTCAGCTCATGGAGTCCACGCTGACCTTTGATCTTACTAGTTCTATGTTATTGCAGTTCCTCATCCAATTCTTACAGACGGGACAATTTACAGAGGCTCACAATGATGACTTCCCCTTGTACATTTTCATGTACTTCTTTTGCAATCAGGGAAACATTTTTGACGTCTCATGAGATATCTTGGAAAATCTGATTCCGAAGAGACCATTGGCTGCATGTTATGTCAAGCATCGCACACAATGGGAACAGTTTAATCAGAATTTACATGATTGCTTGAAAAGCAGAAATTAAGAATGCACAGTGAATACTAAAATGTAATTTAACAGAGAGATTGAGATTTACAACATTGACCTTGAGGTCATTTACTTTTAATGAGTTGAAGTTTGTTACTGATTATCTGCTTTCTCTTGTTTAGGCACAGATTCGTCAGAGCATGTCAGAACAGGCTGAAGTACTCGGGAAACGAAAGCAGCAAACAGAGGGTAATCTGACAAGCCTGAGAAGGCGAGTTGATGCCTTGGATGAACTTGTTACCAGCATGAATGTAAATTCATTTCAGCAACATCGGACCTCGTTGAATGATGGTCCAAATAAGGTAGATTACAATGTAGAAACAAAGAACTGCAGGCGCTGGTTTACAGAAAAATACGCAAAGATCGGGTGTAACTCAGCGGGATAGGCAGCATCTCTGGAGGACTGGATAGATGACGGGTTATGGCCCATCATCAGACTGATTGTGTTGGGGGTGGGGACAAAGCTAAAAGAGAGAAGAGCCAGAACAAACCCGGACAAGTGATCATTGATACAGGTGAGAGATGTTTTTGATAACGGGTGGACAAAGGCCAAAGATGAAAAGACAAGGTGTGAGATAAGGATAGAAGAATTATGTAGGCAGAGGAAAGTGCTTAGGTGGAGTGGGGGGGGGGGGGGGAGAAATTGTGAGAATCCATGCAGGGCAAAGGGAAGGGAAGTGGGGGGGATGGGGGGGGGGGGGGGGGGGGGTGAGGTTTGATTAGTTACCTAAAATTGGAGAATTCAATGTTCTTACCGTTGTGTTGTAATTGTCCTAAATGGAATATGAGGTGCTATTCCTCCAGTTTGCATGGAGCCTCATCTTGGCAATGGAACAAGGATAGAGTTCCCCTGGTCGTCACCTTTCACCCCACCACCCTCCTCATCCAACTCATCATTCTTTGACATTTCCGCCATCTGCATTGTGATCCCACCTGTCACATCTGCCCATCTTCACCTCTTTCTGTCTTCCTCAGAGATTCCCTCTACAACTCCTTGGTTCACTCATCCCTTCCCACCCAAACCACCCATTCCCCGGATACTTTCCCCTGCAACCACAGGAGATATAAAACGCCTAAACCTACCTGATCTCCCGGTTGTTCAACACTTTAACTCCCCCTCCCATTCCCACACTGACCTTTCTGACCTGGACCTCCTCCATTGTCAGAGTGAGGCCCAGCAGAAATTGGAGGAACAGCACCTCATATTTCGCTTGGGTAATTTACACACCAGCGGCATGAACATTGACTTCTCTAATTTCAAAACTTCAAGTAGCCCTTGCTTTCCCTCTCTCTCCATCCCCTTCCCAATTCTCCTACCAGTGTTCCTGTCTCCGACTACATTTTATCTCTTTACCGCCCACTCCCCTGACATCAGTCTGAAGAAGGGTCTCCGCCCGAAACGTCACCCATTCCTTCTCTCCACAGATACTGCCTGACCCGCTGAGTTACTCCAGCATTTTGTGTCTATCTTCGATTTAAACCAGCATCTGCAGTTCCTTCCTACACTTCAAGTTCACCTCATCTACTTTATTGATTGTTCCTGATGTGGTCTCCTTTACATTGGCGAGACCAAGCCTAGGCCTGGTGACTGTTTCGCCGTACACTTGCCCTCATAAAGCCAAGACGTACTGGATCTCCCGGTTGATAACCATTTTAACTCTTTTTCCGATTTCCACACTGATACTGTCCTGGACCCCCTCTCCAGAGTGACGCCTACGCAAAGAGAAGGAATAGCACGTGAGGTGAGCTGGGAGGCTTACAACGCAACAGTATGAACATTGAATTCTCCAATTTTATGTAACTAACCAAACCTTTTGTCTTTTCATCTCTGGCCATTGTACAACCATCTGCCTGTTAAACCCCCCCCCCCCCCCCCCCCCCCTCACGTTTATCTACTGATCCTTGCCAAGGTTTGTTGAATTCCTCCTCCTCTCTTCCAGATTTCTTTTCCCCACCGCAAGCAGTCTGAGGGATCCCAAGCTGAAAAGTTAGCTGTTCATGTTCTCCAGAGATGCTACCTAACCCACTAAGTTGTAAATGTAGATGAAATTGTAAATAATAACTAGGACTCTAGTGGCAAGAAAAAAACAATAATGAAAAATCAATTCTTAGTTTTATTGTATTGAAGAAAGAAACAATTCATATATATTGGATATAAATAATAGTTGATCGCCGGAGTTGGCCCGTTGGGTCCAAACCTCTCCTGATTGCCATTCCGCCTCCTTCCAGTCCCGCCTCTTTCACTCTCCTCACCCCCCCCCCCCCATTGGCCGCCACTCCCGTCACTTGGGCAGGTCCCGCCCCTAGTGGCCATCTTGGGCAAGGCAAGTGGAAAAGGCATTTATTAAAGTTTAATAAGTCATTTTTAAAGTTTAAAAAGTGAATAACTTTTAAAATATAACAACCATTTGAACCGTAGACCAATGGTGAGTAAGGTGGGCTTAAAATTGTTGCGTTATCGTGTACCGTTTTGGCTGTATTTCGGGATCAAATATATCCACAAACCCACAAGATGAGAGTTTTAGAAATATTTATAGATGATCTGTCTTGAAATACTAAGCTACCACATTTACAAGATTGTGCAGCAAATTTTGTGCATAACTGATCACATGATATTAATTGTGTCATCTATAAGAGTATTTTCATTTTACTTAACACAAATTAAGCTAGTTGGTTCATATTTTGACTTCTGTAAGGAAGATTTTTTAAATCAGAAATTTTAAATCTTCACTTGTAAAGTTAACTTTATATTCATCAGTTTCTCATCGTGTATCATCTCTAACTAGTGAATACATGTAGGTTGTCAATAAGATTGTCAAAACTTATTTCACAGTGACTACTTGTATTTGTTCAGATTATCTGGTTCTCCATTTGCCTCTTACTGTACATTTGGCTGTTATTGAGTCAACATTTCATTGCAGTTGCAAACACTGTTGGAGGGACTCAGCGGGTCAGGCAGATGTCGAGACATGACATTAAGACACAAAAAGCTGGAGTAACTCAGCAGGACAGGCAGCATCTCTGGAGAGAAGGAATGGGTGACGTTTCGGATCGAGACCCTTCTTCAGACTGAAAGTCATGGGAAAGGGAAAAGAGAGATAGAAATGATGATGTAGAGAGATATAGACCAATGAATGAAAGATGTGCAAATAAAGGAAACAGGCCATTGTTAGCTGTTTTTTGGGTGAAAACGAGAAATTGGTGCGGCTTGGGTGGAGGAGGGATGGAGAGAGAGGGAATGCCGGGGTTATGGGTCCAGACTCTTTCTTAGGATCGTTGAAGAGGGCAGTTAGCTGGTAGAAAGAAGGAAGGGGAAGTAGCAGGGTAATGATAAGTTGGATCCGGATAAGGAGTGGTTGATTGCCAGTTCTTGCTGTGTAGATGAATGGTAAATATCTTCCACTTTTCAGTTTTAAGCTTCTTTCTTACCCTACTTCTATCCCTATCAAACTGGGACTTCTTGGTACGTGGGTAGCTCTGGTTGGCCACAGCTAGTTCCCATTCCTGGTTATCACGAGATTATGTTGTGTCCTGCAATAGCTTCATCAGTTTTAACCGAGCAGCAATGTAAACTTTGTCTAACATTTCTATTTCAAGATATTGTTATTCTTGTCCTTGTTGGTAATGGAGCCTACAGGACATGCCAGTGAAATTTAGGATACGATATGATACGATACAACTTTATTTATCCTAGGAGGGAAATTGATCTGCCAACAGTCATAAAAAACACAAAATACATGAAATATGAAATTAAAGTGATGAGTGGAAAGGCCATCGAGAGCTAGTCACGTTATCAGATCCAAATTTAAGCAACTTTTAAGATGTTACATAAGGCATGATGGACATATTGTAGATATATTGCCTTGATGATATAGGTATTGGATATTGACCGTCTTTAATGTGATTGTGAGAATTCCAGCATGCTCCTGATGAGTTGTGAGGAGCCTGCTATAGGCTTGTTCATTATCAGAAGGGTTCAGAAGTGCAGAACACTCTTGAATCTCCATCAAATGGCCTCAGTTATGATGGAGGAACAGGTATCGATAGAACAATTGAACATGGTTGGGCCAAGGACCCCTCCCTGGGGAATTCCTGGAGTGATTCCTTTGTTAATGTAGGGAGGGTAGGATCATATATAAATTTAAGACCGGACCTGAGTAGACCCTCCTCAGGCAAAAATACTTTTTTTCCATGTAGAAACAAGGAACTGCATGTGCTGGTTTACACAAAAAGAGACAAGTGCTGGAGTGACTCAACAGGTCAGGCAGCATCTCAATGGTTCAATGGTGCTTGTATCGTCACATGTGCAAAGTGCAAATGCGCAGTGAAATTATTTTCTTACAAAGAGTCCAGTAGAGTAATGCCATGCTGAAGCATATCCTGATTAGCAAATTGTTCAGAAATAGTCTATTGACCTTACATGCACGAGGCATCGTGTTTTGGCCTAATTTTCAAAGTCCAGTCCATGCTCTAGTCAAGCCCCTGGCTGTTGCGGGCCTCTAATTGTTGCCTTCCCTTGGACGCGTGGATTGACCGGTGAAATAATTTTTGTTGAACTGATACTCTGGAGAGCATGTATGGGTGACATGAATAGGAGTCTGAAGAAGGGTCCTGACCCAAAATGTCATCTACCCACTTTTTTTTCATTGCCTAGCTTTACGGGCACTACAGGTAAATCAACCTGAAACATGTTCTTGATCTATGTTGACTGGACTCTGAAGAAAGATCTCAACCCGAAACGTCACCCATTCTTTCTCTCCAGAGATGCTGCCTGCCCCACTGACTTACTCCAGTTTTTTATATCTATCAACAGTTACCTTTATACCTCTCTTTTTGAACTTTATTTGCTTCTTTTTTCCCCTATTCCCTCTCTTTTGCTGTTCTGCAACTCAGCATGTCAGGAGATAGCTCTGGCAGGTAGCATTAAGGACAATCCCAAAAGATTTTATAAATATGTAATGGGGGAAAGGGTAACTAGAGAGATTGGGACCTCTCAGGAATCAAAGCGGTCACCTCTGTGTGGAGCCACAAGAGATGGGCAAGGTCCTCAATGAGTATTTCTCCTAAGTAATTTACCGAGGAGAAAGACATTAGGATGGAGGAACTTGGGGCAGTCAATGGAAGCATCTTGAGAGCAGTCAGTGTTACCGTCGAAGAAGTACTGAAGGTACTATCGTGTATGAAGGTAGACAAATCTCCAGGGCCTGATCAGACATATCTGAGGACGTTGTGGGAAACTAGAGAGGAAATTGGTTGAAATTCACAAGTCGTCCTTAAATACAGGAGAGATACCGGAAGACTGGCGGGTGAAAAAATGTTGTACCTCTATTCAAGAAGGGTTGCAGGGAAAATGCTGGGAACTGTAGGCCGGTGAGCTTAACATCTGTAGTTGGAAAGTTACTGGAGAATATTCTGTGGGATAGGTTATACAGGCATTTGGATGGGTGAGGGCTGATTAGGAATAGTCAGCATGGTTTTGTACGTGGGAGGTCATGTCTCACAAATCTGATTGTGCCTTGTTGTTCAAGCCATTGCTGAAGTTATGTTTATCAGTATCTCCTCACATGGCTTAACTCAGTACCACTTGATGATCTTTGTGAAGCATCATATCTGAAGTATTTTACAGTGTAATGTTGAAAGAACTATATAAATGCAAGTATTGTTGTTTCAGACTCCAGTCCATGGAATATTCAGGTCACCTTCCAGAAGACCAAGTGAGAAACCTTCACAGACAAGAAGTTCCCATTTGCTTGTTATTGAACCACGAATTTCTGAAAAAGATCCAGGTAAAGAAAGACTTGAGTAATGTATTTTTTTAAGCTCTGTTTTCCAATTGCCTTTAAGATCGGTAAGATATTGGAAGCGTTCCTTGCAAGGGACAGATCGAGAATAGGCAGCATGGCATTGAGAGTACCATGCAGGATGTTTTCCACAGCTGTGGAACTCTCCCCAGTTTGAGGCTCAGATTGAAGATGTGCTCCACTATCCCGCACAGCTGGTCTGCACAGGACTTGAGTCTCGAGCTGATGCCGTCCGGACCAGCCGCCTTCCTTGCATTGATTTTTCTGAGCTCATTTCTCACCTGGTCTGTGGAGAAAGACAGATTGGAGCACAGGGGCTGGGTGCTCAAGGGTGTGAGGAGGAGGGGGTGTCGGGGGGGTGGGGGGATTGGGGCAGGAGAAGCAGAAGCAGTGGGTGGTGGCTGTGACCCAAGTGCTGTGGGAGGGGCGGGTGGGGCAGTGTACTGGGAGTGCAGACGAGGGGGGCTGCAGCAGGGGTGACTGGACCTGTGGAGGGGTAGGTGACTGATCAAACCTGTTGAAGAAAAGGTTCAGATCATTTACCCACCATAGGAAATGTCTCATTAAATTGGAAGGAGTGCAAAAAAGATTTGCAAGGATGCTACTGGGACTGGAGGCTTTGTTGTAAGGAGAGGCTAGGACTTATTTCCCTGGAGAATTGGAGGCCTTACAGGAATATAAAATCATTTGTGACATACATTAGTTTTTTCACCTTTCACTAGTCGAAAACTAGAGGACATAGCATTAAAGTGAGAGAGGAATGATTTCAAAGGGACCTTAGTAGCAGTTAAATTGCCACGATATAGAGGGGGGTGCCTATATCAAGCTGCCAGAGGAAGTGGTAGATGTAGGTACAATTACGACATTTACAAGACTTAGACAGCTATATGGAGTTTGGAGGGATATGGGCTAGGTATAGATAAGTGGGACTGGCTCAGTTAGGCAATGGGGTCGGCATGGACAAGTTGTACTGAAGGGGTCTATTTCTGTGCAGTATAGCTCCATGAGTCAATGAAGATTCTACAACATTAAAAGATGTTTCTAGGAATATTTATGCTAGCTAACTGACTTCAAGGGAAATATTCATCCAGATTAAAACTTTCTGCTGTAGTTTCAGTTGAATAGAAGTATGAGGGCAGATTTCATTGAAACCTACCAAATAATGAAAGGCCTAGATATAATGGACGTGGAGAGGCTGCTTCCACTAGTGGATGAGTAGCACCAGAAGGCACAGCCTTAGAATAAAAGGACGTACCATTAGAAAGGAAATGAAGAGGAGTTTCTTTAGCCAGAGGGTGATAAATCTATGGAATTCATTGCCACAGACAGCCATACGGACTCGATGAGTCGAATGGCCTAGTTCTGCTTCTATGTCTTATGAACATGAATAATTTGTCGCAATAAAGATGTTGAAACAACAAGCACAGGGCCATGGGCAAAAATCGTCCGTGCCGAAGATGATGCCAAGTTAAACTAACCTTTGCCTGTGTTTAGATTAGTTTAGAGATACAGTGTGGAAACAGACCCTTCGGCCAGCCAAGACCTCACCGACCAGCGATCCCTGCACATTAACACTATCTTACACACACTGGGGACAAGTTACATTGCTACCAAACCAATTAATCTACAAACCTGCATGTCTTTGGAGTGTGGGAGGAAACCGACACGGTCACGGGGACAAAATACAAACAGTACCCGTAGTCAGGATGGAGCCCAGGTCTCTGGCGCTGTAAGGCGGCAACTCTACTGCTGCACCACTGTGCCACCAAGGGCACATTCAATATCCCTCTATTCCATGCATATCTATGTGCCTGTCTAAAAGCAAATGCCCCTTGCGTGTGTGCCTCCACTACTCTCCCTCACTGCACGTTTCAGGCACACCATTTGTTTTGTGACCCAATCATCTCCTTTAAACTTTGCCCTTCTCACCTTTGACATTTTCACCCTGGGGAAGAAAGTCCTTACTTTCTACCTATCTATGCCACTCATAATTTTACTCACTTTATCAGATCTCTCATGTTCTAGGGAAAACCTCTAATCCAGTCAGCATTCTTGTAAACCTCTTTTGCATCCTTTCCAAACCCTCCACATCCTTCCTGCACATAATGTACAAAGATAAAAGGACTGAAATATTCCCAAAATTAATCCCCAAAATAATGGGATAACCAAATTCTTGATTCTTATTCTCGGTGTCCTGACCAATGAAGACAAGCATACCATATGCCTTCTTTGCCACTCTATCTGCTTATGTTGCACTTTCAGGGAGCTGTGGCCTGGACCCTGTAAGTGTCTTGCCTGTAACTATACTTTCCCCTTTCATTCGACCTCACAAAGTGCTTGTTTGGATTAGAAACATAGAAAATAGTTGCAGGAGGAGGCCATACAGCCCTTCAAGCCTACAGCATTCATTGTGATCATGGCTGATCGTCCACAATCAATAACCCGTGCCTGCCTTCTCCGCATATCCCTTGATTCCACTAGCCCCTAGAGCTCTATCTAACTCTCTCTGCCCATCTGATTAAACCCCATCTGCCATTTCTTTCCCCATTTCCGTAGCAAATTTATATCCTGCTATATACTTTGACAGTCTTCCTCAACCTCCACCAATTTTGGTGTTGTCGTCAAGCCTGCTAATCAACCCATGTACATTTTACCTCTATGTCGTTTATATATAATAATAATAATAATAATACATTTTATTTATATAGCGCTTTTCATATACTCAAAGACGCTTTACAGAGATTTTGAGAACATAGGGAAATTAATAAATAGATAAATAAGTAAATAAATAAATGAACAGAGAAAGGAGACAGAAGGTGAGGTGACCTTCAGTGGTTGAAGGCAGTACTGAACAGGTGAGACTTCAGTGATGTTTTGAATGTGGTGAGTGTACGGGAGTCTCTAACGGTTTGGGGTAGTGAGTTCCATAGGGTGGGAGCAGCGATGGAGAAAGCCCTGTCCCCCCAGGATCTGAGTTTAGTCCGGATGTGGGGGGATAGGAGATTGGCAGCGGCAGAGCGGAGGGTGCAGGTGGGAGTGTGCCTGTGGAGGAGGTCGGTCAGGTAGGATGGGGCCAGGTTATGGAGGGCTTTGTAGGTTATGAGGAGGATTTTGTACTGGATTCTCTGGGGGATGGGGAGCCAGTGGAGTTTATAAAGGGCGGGGGTGATATGGTCACGGATCGAGGTGTGTGTGAGTAGACGGGCAGCGGAGTTTTGAATGTATTGAAGTTTATTGATGATTTTTGAGGGTGCGCCATAGTCCATAGTCTGCAGTAGTCCAGACGGGAGGTGATGAAGGCGTGGATGAGGGTTTCTGCAGCTGTGGAGGAGAGGGATGGACGGAGACGGGCAATGTTTTTGAGGTGGAAGAAGGCTGTCTTTGTGATGTGATTGATGTGTTTGTCGAAGGAGAGGGTTTGATCAAGGATGATTCCAAGATTCCGGATGTGAGGTGAGGTGGATACTGGGAGACCATCAATGTTGAGGATGAAGTTTTGGGTGGATTTGGTGAGCGTTTTTGGACCAATGATGATGATAAATCATAAATGATGATATATCATAAACAACAGAGGTCCCAGCACCGATCCCAGGTCTTGTATCAGGCTTTATCCAGCTCAAGGGCAGCTGTTTCAGCCAAAATGCTTGAAACTGAAAGCAAGTCTGCTGGCCATTGAACTGTTCCTTTGCCTTGCTAATGGAAGATCCGTGTCATTGTTCTAGAGTTTAAGCCGTTATCATGGCTATGTCCATAGATTTTGCAATTAAACATCTCCATGGAGTAGACAAATGTTTTTCTCATCAATATAACCATTGGAAACTTGGCAACTATGAACCAGAGGTTACTGGAAACCAAGGTCACTATAACCACAAGTACAATAAACTGCAGGGTGCTATGAGCAAGAGTGACAAACTGCATACCGGATAGTTCAGTTCAGTTTAGTTTATTGTCACATGTACAGTGAAAAGCTTTTGCAAAGATACGCTGAAAATTTGTGCAAGGTACATTTTTAGAATATTTCAGTCCTGTTATCCTGCTAATTTTGAATGTAACTTCATCTACAACATTAACCTGCAGCAGAGCGCAGCGGCACAGTTGCTCCCTTACAGCTACAGAGACCCAGGTTCGATCCTGACCAGGGGTGCTATCTATATATAGTTTGTATGTTCTCCCTGTCACCTGCATGGGTCTTTTGGTGTCCAAATCTTTGAATTTTTCAATGTTCAAATAATATTGAAATTAATTATTACTTTCAAAGCAGGAAGCAGTCTTTTTGTAGAATGGTTTAAAGGCTCTTAGGTTGGATGTTTAAAGTAAAATAGCAGGGCAATATTGGCAAACAGAAACCTCAGTAAATATTTTGAGGTTCTCAGTTTACTGGTAGCAAGCTCAATAACATATATATAACATATATATATAACATATAACAACTACAGCATGGAAACAGGCCTGTCCGGCCCTACCAGTCCACGCCGACCATTCTCCCTGACCTAGTCTCATCTACCTGCACTCAGACCATAACCCTCCAATCCCCTCCTATCCATATACCTATCCAATTTACTCTTAAATAATAAAATCGAGCCAGCCTCCACCACTTCCACCGGAAGCCCATTCCATACAGCCACAACCCTCTGAGTAAAGAAGTTCCCCCTCATGTTACCCCTAAACCTTTGTCCCTCAATTCTGAAGCTATGTCCCCTTGTTGGAATCTTCCCCACTCTCAAAGGGAAAAGCCTACCCACGTCAACTCTGTCCGTCCCTCTCAAAATTTTAAAAACCTCTATCAAGTCCCCCCTCAACCTTCTACGCTCCAAAGAATAAAGACCCAACCTGTTCAACCTCTCTCTGTAGCCTAAGTGCTGAAACCCAGGCAACATTCTAGTAAATCTCCTCTGTACCCTCTCCATTTTATCGACATCCTTCCTATAATTTGGCGACCAGAACTGCACACCATACTCCAGATTCGGCCTCACCAATGCCCTGTACAATTTCAACATTACATCCCAACTTCTATACTCGATGCTCTGATTTATAAAGGCAAGCATACCAAACGCCTTCTTCACCACCCTATCCACATGAGATTCCACCTTCAGGGAACAATGCACAGTTATTCCCAGATCCCTCTGTTCCACTGCATTCCTCAATTCCCTACCATTTACCCTGAACTAACCTTGAACAAAGTCCATCACAAGGAACATAATCTATACAGACCTCAAAGAACATTAAAATCAACACAATTTCAGTTATTTAATCTTAACAAAATTAATGCTTGTGCTTTCTTATTAATAATTCTGTGAATATACTGGCGACCCACGTGTCACAAATGGGTTGCGTTCCTCGAAAACCGTCTTTGTTATGATTTTATGCAACGCAAAACACTTGTTCCCATAGAATCCCTTCTTACAAGGCAGATGTTTTATGCCGATGTTAAGTGCAGATTTTCCTATGGGATATTCTTCTCCAATGAAGACATTTTATTGGTGATGGCCAAGTGATCCATTACCGTTATGTAACAGCGTGGCTAACGTTGAGGTCAAGGAAAAAGCTCATGCTGAATAAATCCCCAATAAATTATGTTAATAATCATTTCGAGTCACTTTATGGTGTGGAGCAATAAGATTTGGATAAGACGTCACATCGTCGACTGGGTTAGCAGCCATAGCAGTGTCCCTTGCACGCACCTCTGGAAACCCCGAGGTTGTAGGGAAACCCGATAGAAGTGTATAAAATTATGAGAGGCATAAGACCAAAGCAGAAGCATAGCTAGGCCATTCGGCCCACCGAGTCTGCTCCGCCATTTGATCATAGCTGGTCTATTTTTCCCTCTCCTGCCTCTTCCCATAACTATTGACTTGCCTGTCAAGTCATTGAGAAAGTCATCTATGCCTTTATTCTACCAAAGTGCTTAACTTTGCTAAGCTGATTTCCATTTGCAACTTCTTTGCCCACTCTCCCAATCTGTCCAGTCCTTCTGTAGACTCCCTGCTTCCTCACTGCCTGCCCCTCCACCTATCCTTTTTATCATCTGCAAACTTGGTCACAAACCCAATTAATTCCAACATCCAGATCATTAACATATAATGTGAAAAGTAGTGGACCCAACACGATCCCTGCTGAACACCACCAGTCACCGGCAGTCAACCAGAAAAAGCCCCTTTTAATCCCACTCTTTGCCATCTGCCATTCAACCAATCTTCTATCCGTGCTAGTACCTTGCCTCCATGGGCACCTATCTTGTTTAGCAGCGTCATGTGTGGCATCTTATAAAAGGCCTTCTGAAAATCCAAGTAAGCAACATCCACTGACTCCTTTGTCTATCCCTATTTACTTCTTATTTTAGAGTATTATTAAGGATGATTTACTTCCTCAACCAATTCCAATAGATTTGTCAGGCAAGATCTCCCCTTCACATGGACTTCAGCCTATTTTATCATGTGCTTGAAACCTCATTCTTAATAATGGACTCTAACATTTTTCCCAGCACAGAAGTCAGACTAACTGGCTTTCCCTTCTTAAACTAACTTTCCCTTCTTAAACAGTGGAGTTACATTTGTGATTATTTCAGAACTCTGGAGCCACTCCTGACTCTAGTGATTCTTGAAAGATCACTAGCAATGCCTCTACAATCACTCCAGCTACATGTTTCAAAACCGCGGGGTGTAGTCCATCAGGTTCAGGTGAATTATCCACCTTCAGACCTTTCAGCTTCCCAAACACCACCTCCTCAGATATAGCGACAGCACTCACTTCTGCACCCTGACTCTTGAATTTCTGGGATATTGTTGGTGTCTTCCACTATGAAGACTGACACGAAAAATGCATTCATTTCTTCAGCCATGTCTTTTTTCCACGTTACCAATTCTCCAACATCATTTTCCAGTGGTCCAATGTCCTCTCTTGCCTCCCTTTTATTCCTTATATTTAAGGGGGAAAAAGTTTGGTACGCTCTTCTATATTATTGGCTAGCTTACCTTCATATTTCATCTTTTCTCCCCTTATTGCTTTTTTTAGTTGCCTTCTGTTGGGTTTTCAAAGGTTCCCAATCCTCTAGCTTCCTGCTAATCTTTGCCGTGGTATATGCCTTCTCTTTTGTTTTTATGCTGACCTTTGTCAGCCATGGTGGCCTCATTTTCCCCTTAGCATGTTTCCTCCTCCTTCGGATGAAAAGATCTTTCGTCTTCCAGAAACTCCTGCCATTACTGCTCTAATGCCATTCCTGCTAGGTTCCCCTTCCAATCAACTTTCGCCAACTCCTCCCTCATGCCTCTGTGATTATGTTTATTCAACAATAATGCCAATACATCTCATTTCAGCTTCTCTCTCTCAAACTGCATGACAAATTCCATCATATTATGGCCATTATCTCCTCGGGGTTCCTTTACTTTGAGCTCCCTAATCAAATTTGTTTCAAAGCACAACATCAAATCCAGAATTACCTTTTCCCTGTGCAGGAAAGAACAGACTCCAAAGACGTACAGGTATGTAGGTTAATTGACTGGGTAAATGTAAAAAATTGTCCCTAGTGTGTGTAGGATAGTGTTAATGTGCGGGGATCGCTGGGCGGCGCGGACTCGGTGGGCCGAAGGGCCTGTTTCCGCGCTGTATTTCTAAATCTAAATCTAAACTGCAGATGCTGGTTTAAACCAAAATGCTGGAGTAACTCAGCAGAATAGGCAGCATCTCTGACGAGAAGGAATGAGTGACCTTTCTGGTTGAGACCCTTCTTCAGACCTTTCCCTAGTGGGCTTGACCATGAGCTGCTCTAAAAAGCCATTTTACTCATTCCTTTTCTTGGGATCCAGTACCAACCTGATTTTCCCAGCCTACTTGCATATTGAAATCTCCTATGACCACTGTAACATTGTCTTTCTTACATGCCGATTGTATAATCCTAATGTAATTTGTGCTTTACATCCTGACTACGATGCAGAGGCCCGCAGGTATCTCCCATCAGGTTCTTTTTACCTTTGCAGTTTCTTAACTCTACCCGCAAGGATTCTATATCACCTGATCCTTGGTCGCTTCTTGCTAAGGATTGGATTTCATTCCATAGCAACAGAGTTACCCCACCCCCTCTGACCACCTGCCCTTCATTACCAGAGGATGTGTATCCATGGCTCATCAGCTCTAAGCTCTGTTCCTGTCAACCACAACTCTGTGATGCCCACAACGTTCTACCTGACAATTTCTAACAGTGCTATAAGCTCATCCACCTTGTTTTGCAATACTGCGTGCATTTAGTTAGATACTAGACCAAGTGGACCCATTGGGCCAAAACCTCTCCTGCATTTGTGCAGCACCCTCGCCTCTCCCCCTCTCCCCCTCCCCTCTCCCCCATCCCCTCTTCTCCCCTCTCCCCCCTCCCCTCACCCTCCCCCCTCCTTCCCTCCCTTCCATGGCTGATCTTTCACAATAAGTACCCCGTTCCTGCCTTCTCCCCATACCCCCAGACTCCGCTATCATTAAGAGCTTTATCTAACTCTCTCTTGAAAGCATCCAGATAATTGGCCTCCACTGCCTTCTGAGGCAGAGAATTCCACAGATTTATAACATATAACATATAACATATAACATATAACAACTACAGCATGGAAACAGGCCTGTCCGGCCCTACCAGTCCACGCCGACCATTCTCCCTGACCTAGTCTCATCTACCTGCACTCAGACCATAACCCTCCAATCCCCTCCTATCCATATACCTATCCAATTTACTCTTAAATAATAAAATCGAGCCAGCCTCCACCACTTCCACCGGAAGCCCATTCCATACAGCCACAACCCTCTGAGTAAAGAAGTTCCCCCTCATGTTACCCCTAAACCTTTGTCCCTCAATTCTGAAGCTATGTCCCCTTGTTGGAATCTTCCCCACTCTCAAAGGGAAAAGCCTACCCACGTCAACTCTGTCCGTCCCTCTCAAAATTTTAAAAACCTCTATCAAGTCCCCCCTCAACCTTCTACGCTCCAAAGAATAAAGACCCAACCTGTTCAACCTCTCTCTGTAGCCTAAGTGCTGAAACCCAGGCAACATTCTAGTAAATCTCCTCTGTACCCTCTCCATTTTGTCGACATCCTTCCTATAATTTGGCGACCAGAACTGCACACCATACTCCAGATTTGGCCTCACCAATGCCCTGTACAATTTCAACATTACATCCCAACTTCTATACTCGATGCCCTGATCTATAAAGGCAAGCATACCAAACGCCTTCTTCACCACCCTATCCACATGAGATTCCACCTTCAGGGAACAATGCACAGTTATTCCCAGATCCCTCTGTTCCACTGCATTCCTCAATTCCCTACCATTTACCCTGTACGTCCTATTTTGATTTGTCCTACCAAAATGCAGCACCTCACACTTATCAGCATTAAACTCCATCTGCCATCTTTCAGCCCACCCTTCCAAAAGGCCCAAGTCTCTCTGTAGACTTTGAAAATCTACCTCACTATCAACTACTCCACCTATCTTAGTATCATCTGCATATTTACTAATCCAATTTGCCACACCATCATCCAGATCATTAATGTAAATGACAAACAACAGTGGACCCAACACAGATCCTTGGGGCACTCCACTAGACACTGGCCTCCAACCTGACATACAATTGTCAACCGTTACCCTCTGGTATCTCCCATTCAGCCATTGTTGAATCCATCTTGCAACCTCACTATTAATACCCAACGATTTAACCTTCTTAATCAACCTTCCATGTGGAACCTTGTCAAATGCCTTACTGAAGTCCATATAGACAACATCCACAGCCTTGCCCTTATCAATTTCCCTGGTAACCTCTTCAAAAAATTCAAGAAGATTAGTCAAACATGACCTTCCAGGCACAAATCCATGTTGACTGTTTCTAATCAGGCCTTGATTATCCAAATAATTATATATATTGTCCCTAAGTATCTTTTCCATTAATTTTCCCACCACAGACGTCAAACTAATAGGTCTATAATTGCTAGGTTTACTTTTAGAACCTTTTTTAAACAAAGGCACAACATGCGCAATGCGCCAATCTTCCGGCACCATCCCTGTTTCTAATGATGTTTGAAATATTTCCGTCATAGCCCCTGCTATTTCTGCACTAACTTCCCTCAATGTCCTAGGGAATATCCTATCAGGACCTGGAGACTTATCCACTTTTATATTCTTCAAAAGTGTCCGTACCTCCTCTTCTTTAATCCTCCTAATTTCCATCACTACTCTACTTGTTTCGCTTACCTCACATAATTCAATATCCTTCTCCTCGGTAAATACCGAAGAAAAGAAATTGTTTAATATCTCCCCCATTTCTTCCGGCTCAGCACATAGCTGTCCACTCTGACTCTCTAATGGACCAATTTTATCCCTCACTATCCTTTTGCTATTGACATATCTGTAGAACCCCTTGGGGTTTACTTTTACATTACTTGCCAAAGCAGCCTCATATCTTTTTTTCGCTTTTCTAATTTCCTTTTTAAGATTCCTTTTACATTCTTTATATTCCTCAAGAACCTCATTTACTCCCTGCCGCTTATATTTATTGTATATCTCCCTCTTTTTCCGAACCAAGTGTCCAATTTCCCTGGAAAACCATGGCTCTTTCAAATTATTATTCTTTCCTTTCCACCGAACAGGGACATAAAGACTCTGTACTCTCAAAATTTCACCTTTAAATATCCTCCATTTCTCTATTATATCCTTTTCATAAAACAACAATTTCCATTTCACTCCTTTTAAATCCTTTCTCATCTCCTCAAAATTAGCCTTTCTCCAATCCAAAATCTCAACCCTTGGTCCAGATTTGACCTTCTCCATAATGATATTGAAACTAATGGCATTATGATCACTAGACCCAAAGTGCTCCTCAACACATACCTCCGTCACCTGACCCATCTCATTTCCTAACAGGAGGTCCAACACTGCCCCTTCTCTGGTAGGCACCTCTACGTATTGCTGCAAAAAACTATCCTGCACACATTTTACAAACTCCAAACCATCCAGCCCTTTAACAGAATGTGATTCCCAGTCTATTTACGGAAAATTGAAATCACCCACAATCACCACTCTGTGCTTACTACTAATATCTGCTATCTCCTTACATATTTGCTCTTCCAATTCTCGTTCCCTATTTGGCGGTCTATAATACACCCCTATAAGTGTTGCTAAACCTTTCTCATTTCTGAGTTCCACCCAAACAGCCTCCTTAATCGAGCCTTCTAGTCTGTCCTGCCAAAGCACTGCTGTGATATCCTCCCTGACAAGCAATGCAACACCCCCACCTCTTGCCCCTCCGATTCTATCACATCTGAAACAATGAAATCCTGGAATATTTAATTGCCAATCGCAACCCTCCTGCAACCATGTTTCACTGATCGCCACAACATCATACTTCCAGATGTCAATCCAGGCTCTAAGCTCATCCACCTTTCTTACAATGCTCCTAGCATTAAAATATACACATTTAAGGGACCCATCATTTCTTATTCTCAGTTTATTTCTTTTCCCTTCTTTCTCTCCTACATATTGGGTCTGAGTGTTTCCCTTTTCTGCCTCCTGCCTCACACACTGCCTATTAGCTATCTGTGTTTGAGTCTCTCCCCCCAACCGTACTAGTTTAAAGTCTCCGCAGTTATTTTAGCAAATCTCCCCGCCAGGATATTGGTTCCCCTCGGGTTCAGATGCAACCCGTCCTTTTTGTACAGGTCATACTTCCCCCAGAAGAGGTCCCAATGATCCAGAAACTTGAAACCCTGCTCCCTACACCAGTTCCTCAGCCACGTATTTATCCACCACCTCACTCCATTCCTATTCTCACTATCGCGTGGCACAGGCAGTAAGCCTGAGATTATTACTTTGGAAGTCCTTTTTTTTAACTCTCTTCCTAGCCCCCTGAATTCTCCTTTCAGGACCTCTTCCCTTATCCTACCTATATTGTTGGTACCTATATGTACCACGACCTCTGGCTCCTCTCCCTCCCCTTTCAGGATGTCCTGGACACGCTCAGACACATCCTGGACACCGGCACCAGGGAGGCAAACCACCATCCGGGTCTCCCGACTGCGTCCACAGAAACGCCTATCTGACCCCCTCACTATAGAGTCCCCTATTACTACTGCTCTCCTCTTCCTTTCCCTACCCTTCTGAGCAACAGGGCCGGACTCCTTGCCAGAGGCCCGGGCACCGTCGTTGCCCCCAGGTAGGCTGTCCCCCCCAACAGTACTTAAACAGGAGTACTTATTTCCAAGGGGTACAGCCACCGGGGTACTCCCTAGTCCCTGCCTCTGTTCCTTGCCCCCCCTAACAGTGACCCACTTGTCTACCTCCCGTGGTCTAGGAGTGACCACCTCCCTGTAACTCCTATCTATAACCTCCTCACTCTCCCTGATCAGACGGAGGTCATCAATCTGCCGCTCCAGGTTCCTAATACGGTCCCTTAGGAGCCCCATCTCGTCACACCTGGCGCAGATGTGGATGTCTGGAAGACTATCAGACTCCCAGATTCCCCACATCTGACACCCAGAACAAAAAACTGCCCTGGCAGTCATACTCTCCAAACAAAGCCCCGCGCTCGGTTACTAAACCTACCGCCCGGCCGCTACTCCAACCGCTCCAACCGCCCACCCAAAAGAACTGAGTGATCTCCTGGGAGAGGCGAAAAACCGGATAAAAAACCCAGGCCAATTTGGGAAAAAATCCGGGAAATTCCTCTCCGACCCCAAGCTAGGCGATCGAAACTAGTCCGGGAGATCACACAGGTCTTACTCCTTACTATCCCCACACAATCCCCACACACTACTTCCCAAGCAACACAGCTAGGTGCTGCTTGCTACTGCTGCTTGCTGCTGCTGCTACTGCTGCTATTGAGATCCTTGTAACTTAGTGCCAAGATAATAACCTCTCCCACAATGTCAGCAAGACAAAGGAGATTGTGATTGACTTCAGGAAGCAAAGCATTACATACATCCCCATCTACATTAATGGCACCGAAATAGAGATGGTAGAAAGCTTCAAGAAAGTAGAGACGAAGTAGAAAGATTCAAGATCCTAGGACTAAATTGCACCAGCATTTTGTCCTGGACCAACCACATCGAAGCAAGGGCCAAGAAAACACATCAACGCCTCTACTTCCTTAGAAGGCTTAGAGAACTTCAGCATATCCCCACCAACCCTCACCAACGTCTACATCACAGCATGGTTTAGGAACAGCTCCAGCCAAGACCGCAAGCTGCTGCTGCTACTGCTGATTTACAACTCTCTGAGTGAAAAAGTTTTTTTCTCATCTCTGTTCTAAATGGTCTACCCCTTAATCTTAAACTTTGGCCCTGGCTCTGGACTCCCCCAACATTGGGAACATGTTTCCTCCCTCTAATGTGTCCAATCCCTTAATAATCTTATGTTTCAATAAGATCCCCTCTCATGCTTCTAAATTTCAGTGTATACAAGCCTAGTCGCTCCAGTCTTTCAACATAGGACAGTCCCGCCATTCCGGGAATTAACCTAGTGAACCTACACTGCACGCCCTCAATAGCAATTGTGTCTATTCCCCTAATTATACTGCCCCCAATCGCAACTAGGTGTCTCTTCTTCCCCTCCTCTTGAATGATCCACTGAGCCATAGGTTGCTCATCTTTCATACGGCCTTCCACTCTCATCCACACAGGGAGCAAGACTCAGACCTGTTAGACGAGCTCAAGAGCCGAGGCTCCACCAGCACTTAGTTCAGGTTAGTTTATTATTGTCACCTGTGAAAATCTTTTGTGTTTGCATATTATCCAGTTAAAAAAAATACTATACATGAAGACAATCAAGACGTCCCCAATTATAAATGGATTCAATGGATGGGAGGTTAGTTTGTGTGATGGTCTGGGCTACATGTACAACTTACTGCAATTTCTTGCGGTCTTGGCTGGAGCTGTTCCTAAACCATGCTGTGATGTAGACGTTGGTGAGGGTTGGTGGGGATATGCTGAAGTTCTCTAAGCCTTCTAAGGAAGTAGAGGCGTTGATGTGTTTTCTTGGCCCTTGCTTCGATGTGGTTGGTCCAGGACAAAATGCTGGTGCAATTTAGTCCTAGGATCTTGAATCTTTCTACTTCGTCTCTACTTTCTTGAAGCTTTCTACCATCTCTATTTCGGTGCCATTAATGTAGATGGGGATGTATGTAATGCTTTGCTTCCTGAAGTCAATCACAATCTCCTTTGTCTTGCTGACATTGTGGGAGAGGTTATTATCTTGGCACTAAGTTACAAGGATCTCAATCTCCTTTCGGTATTCTCATCATTATTCAATAACCGGCTCACTATGGTGGTGTCATCTGCAAACTTGTAAATTGAGTTGACTACACAATAGTGAGTGTATAAGGAATATAGTTGGGGCTGAGAACATATCCTTGTGGGAACCAGTATTGAGAGACCATGGTCTCTTAGATTCCCCCTACCTGCCTCACAATCCCTGGCGTGCTGCAGTATTTGAAGCTCAGATTCCAGGTCATCAAACTTTAGCTTGAATTCACAAGAACACAAGAAAATAGGAGCAGGAGTAGGCCAACCGGCCCCTCGAGCCCACTCCGCCATTCAATACGATCATAGCTGATCCTACCCCAATCCCCTTCCCACTATCGCCCTTCTTCCCACCCAAAAGAACCGTGTGATCTCCTGGGAGAGGCGAACATTCCTCGAGCAACCTTGCTGCAGATATGGTCACCAGGAACCGTAGTGGGGTCAACCAGCTCCCACGTCACGTGATCACCAGGAACCGTAGTGGGGTCAACCAGCTCCCACGTCACGTGATCATACATCCCTACTTTATTTATTTCCAACAACTGCTTTTTAAACTTCCCGCTGCCGCTGTTGCTCAGGCTTGAAACTGACTTGCCCGCTAGCTCGGTGCTCCTTTCTTCAGCTATGCTCGCCGAAGCCTCTTGAGCCAAAGCCTCAGTCCTGCTCTTGGCCTCAACACCGCTTCTCTCTGAATGCGACCACTCCCAATAGGCCACATGCTATGCCTTCCTTTCATTGTTGCCTGTCTCTTCCTTATCTAATCCAAAGCATGCTTTTTAAAATTCCCTGCCTATTCAATTAAAATATATATATTTAGCTGTATTTTCCTGCTGGTTTTTTTAAGTTGATTATTCACCTCTCAAAATGGCTGCACACTCTCTGCTCAGTTTTATGCAGTAATGCGTTGCCAGGGTTGGTGGCTGTGGCCAATATGATAGTGGCATTTGAATACTGATTTCTCTAACTTCAAGTAACCCTTGCTTTCCCTCACTCTCTCCGGCCCTCCCCCACCCTAGTTCTACATTCACTGTCCTCCTGATTGATTTTACTGATTGTATGCCTCGTTGTCACCTTACCCTCAGCCAACACTGAAATATTCTTCATTTCCTTGAACAGCATCGGCCTTGATCTGTCAGTTTCACACCTTACTCTTCCATACCTCTAGGGTCTCCCTCTCCCCTGACAGTCTGAAGACCAAAAACGTCACCCATTCCTTCTCTCCAGAGATGCTGCCTGTCTCACTGAATTACTCCAGTATTTTGTGCCTCCAGTAACATTCAAGAGGTTTTAGGATCAGTGCATGAATATGCAGAGAATGGAGGGTTATGGAGAATGCAGAGGTAGATAAGAGGTGGTCTTGGCATCATGCCCAGACCAGACATTGTGGGCTGAAGGGCCTGTGCTCATGTTGTACTGGTCAATGTTCTCTAGTCTGAAGACATGAACAGATGTCACAGAGTGCAGTACTGTCCGAGTTGTCACTGACAGACAAGGCTTGTGAGTTCAGAAAGGGTTCAGGAAGTGGGGAGATCAGGGAACATCAGTGTTCATGGGAGAAAGGTGCCAAGGCAGGGGACAAGGTTTTCAGGAAGTAATGGGTTAATGGTGGTGGAATAAGAATTCAGGGGGTGACGGGTTAAAGGTGGTGCTGGAGGAGTTCTGGGATAATGGATTAAAGGTGTTGCAGTAGGAGTTCAGAGGATAATGGGTTAAAGGTTGGGGAGAAGGAGTTCAGATAATGGTGCTGAAGGAGTTCAGGAGTAATGGGTTTAAGATAGTGCAGGAAGAATACTGTGGTAATGGGTTAAAGGTGGTAGAGGAGGAGTTCACAGGTAACGGGTTAAAGTGCAATGACAGTGGAAGTGGAATAAACGTCCAAGGGATTATTGAATGGAGCTGGCCAGGCCTACTGTAACTCCCAACAAGGCAGCCCGTCAGAGAGAATGCATTGCAGATGAAGAGCAAGGCAATGCTGCACTCTGAGATGTCTGCTCATCTGTCCTCGCACTGGAGAGGATGCAGCAAAAGTAAAGTGCCCTCCATAATGTTTGGGACAAAGACCCATCATTTATTTATTTGCCTCTGTACTCCACAATTTGAGATTTGTAATAGAAAAAAAATCACATGTGGTTAAAGTGCACATTGTCAGATTTTATTAAAGGGTATTTTTATACATTTTGGTTTCATCTCAGTACAAACTCTGTACCGACTGCATCCGTAGTCGGGATCAAACCCGGGACTCTGGTGCTGTGACTTCTACCACTGCACCACCGTGCCATCCCATGTTCTGAAAGTAATTCCGGTAATGATCATGCAATTGAAAATACATCATTAATAATAGATCTTAAGGAGAACTCACTGGAGTTTAGAAGGATGAGAGGGGATCTTATAGAGACGTATAAAATTATAAAAGGACTAGACAAGGTTGATGCAGGAAAAATGTTCCCATTGTTGGGGGAGTCAAGAACCAGGGGACACTGCCTAAGAATAAAGGGGAGTCCTTTTCTTAGGCAGAAGCTTTTTCACCCAGAGAGTTGTGAATTTGTGGAGTTCTCTGCCACAGAAGGCAATGGAGGCCTATTCACTGGATGAATTTAAAAGAGAGTATGATAGAGCTCTATGGGAACAGTGGAATCAAGGGATATGGGGAGAAGGCAGGCACAGGTTACTGATTGTAGATGATCAGCTATGATCACAATGAATGGCGGTGCTGGCTCGAAGGGCCAAATGGCCTCCTCTTGCACCTATTTTCTATGTTTCTAGAAACAGTGAAGACAAAGATAGCAGTTTACAATGCCTGTGTCAACAGCACGCTGCTGTATGGCAGTGAGACATGGACTACATATGCCAGACTGGAGAGAAGACTCAACACCTTCCACCTTAGAAGCATCCGCCGTATCCTGGGTATATCTGGACAAGACACAGTGTCCAACGCCAAGATTCTGTCTGGCGCTGGCCTTCCGAGTATGTCCACTCTACTCAGGCAGTGCAGGCTGCGGTGGCTGGGCCATGTCCACAGCATGGAGGATGGCCGTATTCCAAAAGACATCTGCTATGGAGAGCTGACATCTGGGAGGAGAACCATCAGCCGCCCCCAGCTACGTTACAAGGATGTCTGCAAGAGAGATTTGAAGGCGCTCGACATCGATGTGGAGTCCTGGGAGAGCCTTGCAGCTGACCGTACGAAGTGGAGAGGTACCCTGAACCAACATCTCAAAACGGGGGAAGAGAAACTGATGAATGCAGCGGCAGACAAGCGGGCACGCAGAAAGGAGCGCAGCAACTTCAACAGACCAGAGACCACACACAAATGTGACCTTTGCAATAGAGACTGTCACTCCCGCATTGGTCTCTTCAGCCACAAGCGACGCTGCTCTAGCCGAGGTGTGGAGCAAGCAGCCAACTGGGATGCATCACCCATGGTCAGCCATGACCGAGGGGGCCTAAGATATTTCTAGAACAATAATACATTCTGGCACTAAATAGCACTGACCAATATTATAGAAGCACCTTGACTCATTTTCTACAAAGTATTCAGATTGGTTCTGTATCCCAAGAAAGGGTGTTTGTAGAGTGCCTCCAAGATGCATTCTTAGAGCAGCTTCTACTGGAGCCTACCAGAGAGAAGGCAATTCTGGATTTAGTGTTGTCCAATGAACCAGATTTCATTGAACCAGATGAACCAGGGAACTCAAGGTAAAGGAGCCACTAGGAGTTAGTGACCATAATATGATTAGATTTAACTGCAATTTGAGAGGGAGAAGGTTAAATCAGAAGTGTCAGTGTTGCAGTTGAACAAAAGGGGCGATGAAGGCATGAGAGAGGAGCTCTCAAGGTAGACTGGAAAAGGATCCCAGCGGGAATGATGATGGAACAGCAATGGCAGGAATCTCTGGGCATAATCCAGAAGATGCAGGATCATTTCATTCCAAGGAGGAAGAAAGATTCTAAGGGGAGTAAGAGGCAACCGTGGCTGACAAGGAAAGTTAGGGTTGGAATAAAACTAAAAGAAAAGATGTATAACATAGCAAAGAGTACGGGAATCCAGAGGATTGGGAAACTTTCAAAGGACACAGAAGGTAACAAAAAGGGTAATACGGGGTGAAATGATGAAGTGCAAGGATAAGCTGGCCAAGGAAGGATAGTAAAAAGGATAGTAGGATAAAGAAGGATAGTAAAAGCTTCTTTAGGTATGTTGAGAAAAAGATTAGTAAAGACAAATGTGGGTCCCTTGAAGGCAGAAACAGGTGAATTTATTATGGGTAACAAGGAAATGGCAGAAGTGTTGAACAGGTACTTTGGATCTGTCTTCACTAAGGAAGACACAAACAATCTCCCAGATATACTAGAGGACAGAGGATCTCGGGAAACGTAGGAACTAAAAGAAATTTGCATTAGGCAAGAAATAGTATTGGGTAGACTGATGGGACTGAAGGCTGATAAATCCCCAGGGCCTGATGGTCTGCATCCCAGAGTACGTAGGGAGGTGGGACTAGAAATCAGGGACGCACTGGTGATCATTTTCCAATGTTCAATAGATTCAGTATCAGTTTCTGTGGATTGGAGGGTAGCTAATGTTATCCCACTTTTCAAGAAAGGAGCGAGAGAGAAAATGGGGAATTACAGACCAGTTAGCCTGACATCAGTGTTGGGGAAGATGCTGGAGTCAATTATTAAAGAGGTAATAAGGGCCGCTGAGCTGCATTCACCGCCCCAACAGAAGGTGGACTTCAAAGGCTAATGAACAGGATGTCTTATGGCTGCAATGAATATCGACTGACAATCAGCATTAAGAAGACAGTTGTCATAGGTCAGGGCACTCCACTCCCCGCTCAAATCAGCCTAAACACCACTTTACTGGAAACCGTCAAAACATTCACCTACTTGGGATCCACGGTGACTGAGAGCCTCTCTTTGGATGAGGAAATCAACCCACGCATAGGAAAGGCAGCAACCACCTTTGGGAGACTAACCATGGAGGAACAGGAAACTCACAACCAAAACCAAGGTCACTGCGTATTGAGCACGCTACTATACAGTAGTGAAGCTTGGATGGCCTATCAACATCAAGAGCGGAAATTGAATAACATCCATTTTCGCTGTCTTCGCCACATCCTGGGAGTTTCTTGGCAGGACCAAATCCTCTCTCTAACCAACATGCTGAGCATCCCTGCTATCCTCAAGCAGAAGGGCCTCCGCTGGCTTGGACATGCACACAGGATGGATAATGGACGTATCCTCAAAGACATGCTTTATGGGGAGGTTGCCAATGCTCGGAGACCAAGAGGAAGACCAAAGCTCCGCTACAAGGACACAATTAAAAGGGATATGACAAGCTCCAATATCCATACGGACAACTGGGAAGCGGCTGCTGAGGAGGTGGAGGTAGGACCTCCAGGCGGGCATGAAACATCACGACAACATGTTGTTCAAGACCCTGGAGCACAGGCGCCAACGCCGCAATATGGTCAAAGACAGCAGCCACGGACTCCCCAGAACAACAACCAGACACGACCTCACCGGTGGAAACCATGGAAGGATCTGC
This sequence comes from Rhinoraja longicauda, assembly GCF_053455715.1. NCBI lineage: Eukaryota > Metazoa > Chordata > Chondrichthyes > Rajiformes > Arhynchobatidae > Rhinoraja > Rhinoraja longicauda. The sequence continues at coordinate 1,212,321 of NC_135983.1, read as the reverse complement.
CTGTCACGGATAGGCCTAGTCAGTCACACAAGGAAATGTAACCACAGGTGAAAAATCCCCCTCTCCATGCCGGACAACGCCAAGCCGCACCATCATCTTCCGCAGATGGACGGATGCCAGAGTAATAACAGCGCATTTGGATAACAGTAAAAGGATTGGCCCAAGTCAGCATGGATTTATGAAGGGGAAATCTTCTGGAATTTTTTGAGGATGTGACGTAAAATGGATGAGGGACAGCCAGTGGATGTAGAAAGCTTTCAGAAAGTTGTTGATAAGGTCCTACACAGGAGATTGGTGACCAAAATTAGAGCACATGGTATTGGGGGTAGGGTGTTGACATGGATAGAGAATTGGTTGGCAGACAGGAAGCAAAGAGTAGGAGTAAACGGGTCCTTTTCAGAATGGCAGGCAGTGGCGAGTGGAGTGCCGCAAGACTCGGTGCTGGGGACACAACTTTTTACAATATATATTAATGATTTAGATAATATAATAATAATAATAATAATATTCATTTATTGTCATTGCAACGAGTACAACGAAATTAAAAAATAGCCAATCCTGACGGTGCGTACAAACATATATGCATGGAATTAGAAGCAACACTAGGAGGTTTGCAGATGACACAAAGCTGGGTGGCAGTGTGAACTGTAAAGAGGATGTTAGGAGGTTGCAGGGTGACTTGGACAGCTGAATGAATGGGCAGATGCATGGCAGATGCAGTATATGTGGATAAATGTGAGGTTATCCACTTTGGCGACAAAAACAAGGAGGCAGATTATTTTCTCAATGGTGTCAGATTAGGTAAAGGAGAAGTGCAACGAGACCTGGGTGTCCTTGTACACCAGTCACTGAAAGTAAGCGTGCAGGTCCAGCAGGCAATGAAGAAAGCTAATGGCATTTTGGCCTTCATAATGAGAGAATTTGAATAGGAGTAAAGAGGTTCTTCTGCAGTTGCACAGGGCGTAGTGAGACCACATCTGGAGTATTGTGTGCAGTTTTGGTCTCCTAATTTGAGGAAGGATGTCCTTGCTATTGAGGCAGTGCAATTCACGAGGTTAATCCCCGGGATGTTGGGACTGTCATATGAGGTAAGATTGGAAGGACTGGGCTTGTATTCACTGGAGTTTAGAAGGATGAGAGAGGATCTTATAGAGACATATAAAATTATGAAAGGACTGGACAAGCTAGATGCAGGGAAATTGTTCCCAATGTTGGGGGAGTCCAGAACCAGAAGCCACAGTCTAAGAATAAATTGGAGGCCATTTAAAACTGATGTGAGAAAAAACCTTTTCACCAAGAGAGCTGTGAATTTGTGGAATTTTCTGCCAAGTGGAGGCCAATTCACTAGATTAATTTAAAAGAGAGTTAGATTAGAGCTCTAGGGGCTAGTGGAATTAAGGGATATGGGGAGAAGGGAGGCACAGGTTACTGATTGTGGATGATCAGCCATGATCACAATGAATGGCGGTGCTGGCTCGAAGGGCCAAATGGCCTCCTCCTGCACAACTGTATGTGTGTATTGTCATTTGTGAGCGGAGCACCAAGCATATTCCTTGTATATGCACACACTTGGCCAATAAACTTCATTCATTCATTCATTGAAGCTGACCCCTCTAGTCTGAGATTTCTACCCGGGGAAAAAGGTTCTGCCTTGTCATCTTAAATACTCTTATCAGTTTCCCCTCATGCTCCAGAGACAACAATCCAAGTTTGCAATATCTTATAGCTAATACCCTCAAATCCAGGGCACATTATGGTAAACCGTTTCTGCAGCCCCCCTCCAAAGCCTGTAATGGGGTGACCAGAACGGCATACAATTCACATTTTTCATTTAGTGCATTTTATGAATGCATTGTAGTGTGATTGAAGTGTAATCTCCCTGAATATATCTACGAAACATGAAATTGAAACAAATTATTTTATAATGTCTCCTGACTTCTCAGATTGAAAAGAAAATTTTAATTGCAGAACTTGATGACGACAAATGTAAACTTAAACTAGCAGTCACTTGAATGGAATTGAAGGAAACACAGCTTTCACTGGCCATGTTGCTTTCATTCACAATGCACTCTTGCAGTGTGCCAGTTTGCTCCTGACCTGGTCCTTGCATCATGTCTTGAATATATCCGGAGGAGCCCTAGTCCTTCTGGGGGGCAATACATGAATAAGGTTGAATGAGCCTGTGCCCAACCTGTCTTTTTCATTATACACTTGTGAAATTAGCATTTGAATGTGACATTAAACTAATGCCTATTCAGTGATTCAGAAGCCAGTGAAAGATTTCACATCAGTTGGCACATGGTTTCATGGAATACAGTACTCCCTCAACTAAGAAACACTTTAAAAAGAAATGCAATAACTTTCCTTTTGGTGGACGTTGCTGTATGTTACATGGATGCTGTGTTTATCTCTCAATCACTGAACTTCAGAAGTAGTTCATTCAGTGCGATATGTGTGGAAATTTATATTATGAATGAGGGATTTTCCTTTTCTCTTTTACAGAAGATAGTTGGTAAATTTACAGTGAGCATTGTTTCGTGATGACAAATCTTCAGGTGTTGGAGGTGTCACTACCACAAGTACTCTCAAGAAAAGTGATCTACCTCAGTTACTTCACTCTCTGGATCGCCTGGATCACACTGTTGCCTTTTTACCATGGTTGCTATTAAAGTACCATGAGCCACACATTCAGGAAGCAGTCCAATGCAGGTATTCTGGGATACCTTTATCTGTCTCAGTTGCTGTTATAAGATCTGGATATTTAAATTTAACAATATTTTTATACAGTTATTTTACACAGTTCTGTGCTGTGATTGCACAGTAAGTTTGTATTTTGTATTTATATAAATATTGTGCATTTATCTGTCAATTTTGCATTTTATCTTTTTGCAAGAATAAAGATTCAATGAAATACTGGCAATGTTCTTCCTTATTTTCTATAAAAGCTGCCTAATCTTCTGCTGCTGTCATTCATAGACAATTTAGGTTCAGGAGTCCAGTTATGTCATGCTGTATTTTTTAATATGTGGTTGATATGGTAAGAAAGAAAGATATGGTAAGCATTAACTGAGTTAATGCTGATGAATGGTATTGCCGCTTCCCAGTCACTGCATAGGTCCTGTTTGGGGAAAGATGTCTATTTGTGTTGCTGTGGCCAGAATAATTGCTTTGGGATTTCTGTGAAAATTATCTGTGCCTGCTTTTGGGAAAATGTCCAATCGCAAAGGTAAAATAAATAAATGCCCAGGAGACTCTGACCTCAATTGACGGGCGGCACGGTGGCGCAGCGGTAGAGTTGCTGCCTTACAGTGAATGCAGCGCCGGAGACTCGGGTTCGATCCTGACTACGGGTGCTGTATGGTACGGAGTTTGTACGTTCTCCCCGTGACCTGCGTGGGTTTTCTCCGAGATCTTCGGTTTCCTCCCACACTCCAAAGACGTACAGGTTTGTAGGCAAATTGGCTGGGCAAATGTTTTTAAAAAATTGTCCCTATAAGGTGTAGGATCGTGTTGATGTGCGGGGATCGCTGGACAGCGCGGACCCGGTGGGCCGAAGGGCCTGTTTCTGCACTGTATCTCTAAATCTAAAAATCAATTCTTTCATACTTCTGGAATTGTAAGGAATAGCATCTGGCATTTGTTGGCTGTAGACACGGCTGGTTTTTGTTTATTTTATGGTACAGAGATTAAAGCATGATAACCATGTAATGAGTTACTGAGGGGTGTTGGTAAGTGCAAATGGCCCTAAATTGTCATTCCTCTGCAATTTGAATTGATTGGTTAAATAACTTGTTAAACTGGTTTGTGTGCTTTTGTCTAATTGTGAACTAAAAATAGGCCCAGATTTTAGCTTTGGACTGCAGAGGTGGCCATTTTTCAGTCAGTTTGAATGCTTTAAGATTTTTGGATGTTTCCAAAGATAAGTGACCACCTTCCCCATAGAATAACCAACATTAAGATTTAGAAACAAGGAACTGCAGATGCTGGTTTATACCAAAGGTAGACACAAAGTGTTGGAGTCGCTCAGCAGGTCAGGCAGCATCTCTGGAGAACATGGATATATTATTGTAAATAGTTAAATAATTAAAATCAAATAAAAAGAAACAAAATTAAAACAAAACAAACCTGGGGCTCAGGTGGACCAGACGCCGATCCAAGAGGCCGAGCATGTGGACCAGAAGCGGCCTGCAACTGCACAGAGCGGTGGAGGATACCATGACCATGCTTGGCCAGGATGACCCTACAACGCCACCAAGTCAATGGGCCTTCATGGTCAGGCCAAGAACTCTACACTTACAAGAACTGGGACTTGAAAATGGCACAAAATCTGGCAGCTCTGGATACTGTCTCAGTGTACTACTGCTATACACTTGTACATCTGAGATGCTTATCTAAGTTATAGTAGTGTATGCATACAAAAATATACACCTCAATAAAGTAACATTGAACCATTGATTCGCCCGGCAGTTTAAATATCTGCCATAGTTTTCCTTGGAAGTATTCATTTGCCTCTGCAATTCTCCGGCATAAAAAATTCCATACATTGACTGAGGAAAGAAATGTCGCCATCTGCAAAAACAACCTCTTGGCATTCACTCTGTTAATCCCCCTCAGAATTACTTCTTGTATGAGCCCCAGGCAATCTTCATCCAGTACAGACCCAAATTACTCAATCTTCATACATGTTCAACTCAGGAATCAACATAGTGATAATATAATATAATATAATCAACATAATCAACAAACCACACGTGCAGTAGGAGTGTCCCAGATAGCCGCACGGGTCTGATGCACCCGACGAACAACCGCTGCGCACCCCGGTCGGCCTGACTCGCCCCACAGGCCTCCCAGAGGACTGCGGAGAAGCCAGGCGGCAATGCCTGACTGGGCCGAAGGAGCCTCAGCGGAGGCGACGATGGGAGCCTCGGCGACGGCAGCCCCGGCGGCGGTGGAGTCTCGGGGGAATCGGCGGCAACGTTCGCCTCGGCGGCAGCAGCAGGAGCCTCAACGACCATGGGGCCTTGCAATCGACCCGCGATCAACGGACGATGTGCTTGAGGGGGAGGGGGAAGGGGAAGACACTGAGGACCCGGCCTGGGGGGACCACCATGAGGGATGGTGGGAGAGTAAAGGTGTGGGGGAGGGGGGGCACTCTAGTTTAGAATCCTCTGTCCAGGGTATAAGCCTGCATTTGTCTGTTTATTTGTTCGTTTGTTCCGGTGAAGGCGCTGTGCAAACGGCAGCCAGCCAAGCCGCTTGTCTTTTTCTGTTTTTTTCACTTTTAATTTCAAGTTTTTCGTGTACCTTGTGTGTTGTGACTGTTGGCAGACCAATTTCCCTCTAGGGATGAATAAAGTTTTATCATATCGTTCTCTCCACTGCCTCAGTGCAGATATATCCTTAACAGCAACAAACTGGCTGCAACACGCCACATGAAATTTGCAGTCTTGCTCCATTTAAATAAACATAGGAAATAGGTGCAGGAGGAGGCCATTTGGCCCTTCGAGCCAGCACCACCATTCATTGTGATCATGGGTGATCATCCACAATCCACTGCCTTCTCCCCATACCCCTTGATTCCACTAGCCCCTAGAGCTCTAGCTCTCTTAAATTCATCCAGTGAATTGGCCTCCACTGCCTTCTGTGGCAGAGAATGCCACAAATTCACAACTCTCTGGGTGAATTTTCTTTTCTCTCATCGCAGTTTTAAATGGCCTCCCTTTTATGTTTAGACTGTGGCCCCTGGTTCTGGACTCACCCCAACATTGGGAACGTTTTACCTGCATCTAGCTTGTCCAGTCCTTTTATAATTTTATACGTATCTATAATACAAGCCCAGTATTTCCAATCTTTCCACAGATGATAGTCCTGCCATCCCAGGGATTAACCCTCATGAACCTACGCTGCACTGCCTCAATAGCAAGGATGTCCTTCCTCAAATGAGACCAAAACTGCACACAATACTCCAGATGTGGTCTCACCAGGGACCTGTACAACTGCAGAAGGACTTCTTTATTCCTATACTCAAATCCTCTTGTAAAGAAAGCCAACATGCCATTAGCTTTCTTCACTGCCTGCTGTACTTGCATGTTAAGGACACCCAGGTCTCATTGCACTTCCCTTTTTCCTAATCTGACACCATTGAGATAATAATCTGCCTCTTTGTTCTTGCCGCCAAAGTGGATAACCTCACATCTACATTATACTGCATCTACCACTCACTCAACCTGTCCAAGTCACCTTGCTACCTCCTAACATCATCTTCGCAGTTCACATTGCCACCCAGCTTTGTGTCCAATGCAAAATTTCTAGTGTTACTTCTAATCCCATCATTTTAAATCATTAATATATGTTGTAAATAGTTGTGGCCCCAGCACCGAGCCTTGCGGCACTCCACTCGCCATTGCCTGCCATTCTGACAGGGATCTGTTTATTCCTACTCTTTGTTTTCTGTATGCCAACCAATTCTCTATCCATGTCAATACTCTACCCCAATACCATGTGCTGTAATTTTGCCCAATAATCTCCCGTGCGGGACCTTATCAAAGGCTTTCTGAAAGTCTAGATACACTACATCCACTGGCTCTCCTTCATCCATTTTACTTGTCACATCCTCAAAAAATTCCAGAAGATTAATCAAGCAGGATTTCCCCTTCATAAATCCATGCTGACTTCGACCAATCCTTTTACCGCTATCCAAAATGCGTCGTTATTACCTCTTTAATAATTGACTCCAGCATCTTCCCCACCACTGATGTCAGGCTAACTGGTCTATTATTCCCCGTTTTCTCTCTTGCTCCTTTCTTGAAAAGTGGAATAACATTAGCTACCCTCCAATCCACAGGAACTAATCCTGACTCTATAGAACATTGGAAAATGATAACAAATGTGTCCACAGTTTCTAGAGCCACCTCCTTGAGTACCCTGGGTTGCAGATCATCAGGTCCTGGGGATTTATCAGCCTTCAGTCCCATCAGTCTACCCAATACTATTTCTCGCCTAATGCAGATTTCTTTCAATTCCTCCGTCTCCCTAGATCCTCTGTCCTCTAGTCTAGTAAATCTGGGAGATTATTTGTGTCTTCCTTAGTGAAGATAGAACCAAAGTACCTGTTCAACTCTTCTGCCTTTGCCTTGTTCCCCATAATAATTTCACCTGTTTCTGCCTTCAAGGGACCCACATGTCTTTATTCATTTGTTTTGAAGATTTGCAAATTCATTTGTTCTTCCCAAATATTTTCTCACATTTTACTCACATTTTACTCCATCTGCCAACTTCACGCCTCCCATTTAAACTGCCCACATGTTATCTCACTATCAAAAGCATCTACACAAGGCGCTGCCTTAACAAGGTGGCATCAAACATCAGAGTTCCACCATATGGATATGGACCAAACGCTGGAGGTAAGACTAGTGTAGATGGGGCACTTTGGTCTGCATGGGGAAGTTTGTGGACTTTCCTCCTGACTTACTAACCCACCTATTTTGGGTCTTCAGAAAATTTGTCTGCAGTACAATAGGTGACGTTTCGGGTGGAGCCCTTCTTCAGACTGAGAAACTAAGAGCATGAAAAGGTACAGAACAAATCAGAGCCAGCACCCATGACCCAGGAAAGGTAGAGCCCACAGTGGTCTATTGTTGGCTGTGGAAGAGGTGATAACGAAGGGATACAAACAATGAAACTAGCAGGACGACAAGGGTGGAGGAGGGATGGAAAGAGGGAAAGCAAGGGTTACTTGAAATTAGAGAAATCAAGATTCATGCCACTTGCACAAGTGGGATTGTCTCGCAATCACCTGTACTTGTCAAGGCACCTGTAATGCAACATGTTGGCAATATAACAGGCCACAGTACCTGATCAGAAATATTATCATGGCGTCTTGTGATATCTCTTCATGAATAGTGAAAGGCCTGGACAGAGTGGATGTGGAGAGGATGTTTCTACTAGTGGGAGAGTCTTGGACCAGAGGGCACAGCCTCGAAATAAAAGGACGTGCTTTTAGAAAGGAGATGGGGAGGAATTTCTTTAGTCAGGGTGGTAAATCTGTGTAAGCTGCCCAAGCTAAATATGAGGAGCTTTTCCTCTGTTAACTGTTAGCCATTCCCCTGTCAATGGCAATGTATTGTCAGGGGTTATGGGGAAAAGGCAGGAGAATGGAGTTAGGAGGGAGAGATAGATCAGCCATGATTGAATGGCGGTGTAGACATGATGGGCCGAATGGCCTAATTCTACTCCTATCACTTATGACCTTTTGTATTACCACAAACCCCATGTGCTTTTCTACAGTATCTCAGCAGCAGCCTATGAAGAGCCTCTGGAAATCTATATACACAAATCTGTTTCGCATTTATCCGTTCGATCGTTATAGACACAAAAAACACTCACAAATTTGTTGAACGTGAGAGAGTAGCTCTGCTGTCTACCTTTTAGAACTTTTTATAACTTTCAAAATGAAAGCAACCCCACCACTGAGATTAATGCACAGAGAAAATATTGATAAAAGAAACAGAACCATATTGGCTGCAACTAGAGCAGAAGGAAGCAAAATGGAGCAATATTGGGCAAGAGCCTATATACATTTAACTCCCTTCAAGATTCTATTAAATTATAGTTGATGTGTCCATCGATCCCACGTCCCTTTTTCTCCCTCTCGTGACTGAGAGCAAAACCTGTCTCGCAATCACCTGTACTTGCCAAGGCAACATGTTGGCAATATAACAGGCCAGTACCTGATCAGAAGTATTATCATGACGTCTCGTGATATCTCTTCATGAATAGTGAAAGGCCTGGACAGAGTGGATGTGGAGAGGATGTTTCTACTAGTGGAATTGTCTTGGACCAGAGGGCACAGCCTTGGAATAAAAGGACATGCTTTTAGAAAGGAAATGAGGAGGAATTTCTTTAGTCAGGGTGGTAAATCTGTGGAATTCATAAGCGAGTTTGGTATCACAATAAACGCAATGAATCATGGTATTTGTCAACGGTCATTCGGGATAAACAAAACGTTCCTAGTGATCGCGATCACAGCGCTGTATAAACTGTACGTATTGGGCGGAACTCTGTAACTACTTCTAAACAACACATGTAACTTAATGGCTAGTGTACACTGAAACAATGGTTGATAAATGATTAAATGAAATGAAAGAAATTAAGAGTTGTATGAACCTTTGTACATTTACTGATTGAGTTCTGGATTTTAGTTCATATCAAATCTGGTTGAACATAAAGTTGAACTTCTGATCAAAATGATCTGCAAGTGCAACAACATTTCATTTACACACCAATGGAGGCAGTAAATTACGTAATGCTGTGCAGACGGTGAAAATATCATAATTGTAAATTGTATCTAGTGTGTGTAGGATAGTGTTAGTGTGTGGGGATTGCGGACTCGGTGGGCCAAAGGGCCTGTATCTCTAAACTAAACAATTATATTTATTGAGCTTCACAAAAATACAAATGAGAATTAATTTTACAATTATGCACAGTATAAGGGGAAGAAAATATATGTTTTTAAATTCCAATTGTTATCTGAAATGTATGATATAAATCCTATCTTTAATGAAATTTAATTAATTTAATCTAGAAACCATTGTGTTGAAGATTGAAGTATATTTGTCATGTTTATGTCTTTTCCTTAATTCAATTGATATTTGTTTCATAACCAAAGCTAAATGTTTTTGCATTACTGGGGTAGAGCATCATGTTCAGTTCAGTTTAGTTTTTGTTTTGTTTATTATTGTCACGTATAGTGTGTGGGGAAAGCCTTTTTGTTGCATGTTAGTGAAAAGACTAGATGATTACAATCAAGCAGTCCATAGTGATACAGCATAAAGAGAATAACTTGTTATGCAACGCAAGGTCCAGTAAAGTCCGATTAAAGATAATCCGAGGGTCTCTAATGAGATACATGGTATGTCAAAAAGACCTCTCTAGTTGGTGGTAGGATGGTTCAGTTGCCTGATAACAACTGGGAAGTAACTCCCTGCATCAGTTTCAATGCTAGTTACAGTGAAATTATTATTTTTCCATGCAGTTCAGTAACAATCATACTATACATTAGGCACAATCGTACACAAGTGCAAGAGTGTAAGATAGTAGATTACACTGAGGCAGTGTACAAGAGCCACCATATTTCCAGCACTATTCCTGTACCCTTCGGAAAGGGAGGTGCCATAGTAGTCTGGCGGGCTAACCTCTATCTTGAGGCCAGGCTCCAGCCCTCACACGCCTCCTCATATCTACCCCTTGATCATGACCCACAGATGAACACCAGGCCATTATCTTTCAGTCTGTATCTGATTTTATCATCTCTGGCAATCTGCCCTCCACAGCCTCCAACCTTATCGTTCCCCAGCCCTGCACTGTCCACATCTACCTCCTCCATAATATCCACAAGTAGCTGTGCCCTGACTGAGCCATTGTCTCTGCCTCCTTCTGCCCCACATCTCCATGCTGCCCTATCCCCCTGTCCAATCCTTTCTCCTCCACGTCTGAGACACCTCACACACCCGTCAACTCTTTAATAACTTTCAGTTTCCAGTCCACTCATCTTTACCATGGAGGTCCAATCCCTCTACACTTCCATCCGTCACCAGAAATGTCTCACGGTTTTCCATTTTGTCTTTGAACAGGGACCCAATCAATTTCCCTCCACTAACACTCACCACCCAATGGAACCTGTCCTCAGCCTCAACAACTTCTCTTTTAACTCCTCTCACTTTCTACAAGTTAAAGGTGTAGCCATGTGCACTTGCATGGACCCCAGCTATGCCTACCTTTTTGTTGTTTATGTCAAACAGTCCTTGTTCCAGGTGCACATTGGCTCTATCCCCCAATTCCTAGTTCGCTACATCGACGACAGCACCAGGGTTGCCTCCTGCACCCGTGACTTTATTAGCTTCACAACTAACTTGCACCCTGCCCTCAAGTTCACTTGGACTATCTCTGACACCTCCCTTTTCTTGATTCCCCATCTCCATCACAGGGGACAGACTATCGACAAACGTCTACTGCAAACCTACTAACTCTCACAGCTACCTGCACCACACTTCCTCTCACTCTGCCTCTTGCAAATACGCTGTCCTCTACTCTCCATTCCTCCCTCTGCCACATCTGCTCTCAAGATGTGGTTTTCCACACAAGGACATCCGAGATGTCCTCATTCTTTAGGGAACATGGTTTCCCCCATTCTGTCATAGATGGATTGTTCATCTGCATCTCCCGTGTGACCTTTTGGTTTTGCTCCCTCTCCCCCAGGTGCAATAAGGATCGAGCTCCCCTGGTCACGGCCGTCCACCCCACCAGCCTTCAACATTCCCATCACCTCTAATGTGATCCCACCACTAATCACATCCTCCCATCTCCACCCCTTTCTGCCTTTCGCAACTCTATGGTTCACTCTCCCCTTCCCACCCAAGCCACCCCCTCCCCAGATACTGTCCCCTGCAACCACAAGAGATTAACGCCTGTCATTTACACCTCCTATCCCAACTCCCTCCAAGGACCCTGACAGTCCTTTCAGGTGAGGCAGATGTTCACTTGTATCTCCTCCAACCTCATCTACTGTATTCATTGTTCCCGATGTGGGCTCCTGTACATCGGCGAGACAAAGCGTAGACTCACCAACACTTTCGCTGAACATTTACATTCGGTCCGCCAAAGCCTACTGGATCTCCTGGTTGTTCATAGTGAAAGGCTTGGGTAGAGTGGATGTGGAGAGGATGTTTCCACTTGTAGGAGGGTCTGGGACTAGAGGTCATAGCCTCAGAATAAAAGAATGTTCCTTTAGGAAGATGAGGAAGAATTTCTTTAGCCAGAGGGTGGTGAATCTATGGAATTCTTTGTCACAGAAGGCCGTAGAGGCCAAGTCAGTGGGTATTTTTAAGGCAGAGATAGAAAGATTCTTGATTAGTACAGGTGTCAGAGGTTGTGGGGAGATAGCAGGAGAATGGGGTTAGGAGAGATAGATCAGCCATGATTGAATGGTGGAGTAGACATGATGGGCCGAATGGCATAAATCTGCTCCTATCACTTATGACCTTAACCACTTTAACGCCCCTTCCCATTCCCACACTGACCTTCCTGTCCTGGGCCTCCTCCACTGCCAGAGCGAGGCCACACACAAATTAGAGGAACAGCACCTCATATTTCTAGCTTACATCCCAGTGGTATGAACATTGAATTCTTTAATTTTGTGATATATATAAATGACCTAGATGTAAATGTAGATTTAGTTTAGGTTAGTTTAGCTTAATGATACTGGGCGGAAACACATCCTTCGGCCCACCACGTCCTCACCGACCAGCGATCCCTGTACACTAACGTTATCCTATGCACTAAGGACAATTTTTACCGAAGCCAATTAACCTATAAACCTGCACATCTTTGGAGTGTGGGAGGAAACCAGAGGATCCAGAGAAAACCCACACAGTCAAGGGGAGAACATAGAAACTCCATACAGACAGCATCCGTAGTCAAGAACGATCCCGGGTCTCGGGCGCTGTGAGGCAGCAACTCTACTGCAGTGAATGGGTTGGTGAGTAAGTTTGCTGACGGCACCAAAATTGGAGGAGTTGCAGACAGTGGGGAAGGCTGTCAGAAGATACAGCGATATATAGATCAGCTGCAGAAATGGGCAAAGAAATGGCAGATGGAGTTTAATCTAAGAAAGTGTGAGGTGTTGCACTGTGGAAGGTTGAATGTAAGCGGAGAGTATACAGTTAATGGCAAGACCCTGAACAGCATTGATGTGCAGAGAGATCTTGGAGTTCACAGCTCACTGAAGGTGGCAGCACAAGTAGATAGAGTGGTAAAGAAGGTGTATGATATACTTGCATTCATTGTTAGGGGCATTGAGCATAAGAGTCAGAAAGTCATGATGCACCTCCAGAGGACTTTGGTTAGGCCACATTTGAAGTACTGCGTGCAGTTAGATACATAGATACGTAGACAATAGAAACATAGAGACAGAAACATAGAAACATAGATACATAGACAATAGGTGCAGGAGGAGGCCATTCGACCCTTCGAGCCAGCACCGCCATTCAATGTGATCACGGCTGATCATTCGCAATCAGTAACCTGTGCCTGCCTTCTCCCCATATCCCTTGATTCCGCTAGCCCTAAGAGCTCTATCTAACTCTCTTTTGAATGCATCCAGTGAATTGGCCTCCACTGCCTTCTGAGGCAGAGAACTCCACAAATTCACAACTCTCTGGGTGAAAAAGTATTTCCTCATCTCAGTCCTAAATGGCCTACCCCTTATTCTTAAACTGTGACCCCTGGTCCTGGATTCCCCAACATCGGAAACATTTTTCCTGCATTTTATGTTTCTAAGATCCCCTGTCATCCTTCTAAATTCCAGTGAATACAAGCCTAGTTGACCCATTCTTTCATCATATGTCAGTCCCGCCATCCCGTGAATTAACCTGGTCAACCTACGCTGCACTCCCTCAATAGCAATAATGTTCTTCCTCAAATTAGGAGACCAAAATTGCACACAATACTCGAGGTGCGGTCTCACCAGGGCTCTGTACAAATGCAGTAGGACCTCCTTGCTCCTAAACTCAAATCCTCTCGCAATGAAGGCCAACATGCCATTAGCTTTCTTCATTGTCTGTTGTACGTGCATGCTTAGACAATAGACAATAGGTGCAGGAGGAGGCCATTCGACCCTTCGAGCCAGCACCGCCATTCAATGTGATCATGGCTGATCATGCTCAATCAGTACCCCGTTCCTGCCTTCTCCCCATACCCCCTGACTCCGCTATCCTTAAGAGCTCTATCTAGCTCTCTCTTGAATGCATTGAGAATTGGCCTCCACTGCCTTCTGAGGCAGAGAATTCCACAGATTCACAACTCTCTGACTGAAAAAGTTTTTCCTCATCTCAGTTCTAAATGGCCTAGCACTTATTCTTAAACTGTGGCCCCTTGTTCTGGACTCCCCCAACATTGGGAACATGTTTCCTGCCTCTAACGTGTCCAACCCCTTAATAATCTTATACGTTTCGATAAGATTCAGTGTCTGATGTACAAGCACACCCAGGTCTCAAACTTTGCACAATTGTTCACAACAGTGGTGCAACTGGTAGAGCAACTGCCTCAGGCATTTACTCAGGCATTCAGCTGAGGTAGAAAGATACTGCAGTAGCTTGAGATTGATAGTTTGTGAAATCGTAGTGTGGACACAGCCCACCCCTCAGTGGTGCAGCAGGTCGAGTTGCTGCCTCACAGCGCTAGAGTCCCGGGTTCAATCCTAACCTTGGCTGCTTCGGTTTCCTCACACATCCCAAAGAAGTGCAGATTTATAGGTTAATTGGCACTGTACATTGCCTTTAGTGTGTAGAGGAAGTGGGGCAACATAGAGCTAGTGTGAACGATCAATGGTCAATGGGCTGGGTGGCCTGAAGGACCTGTTTCTATGCTATATCTCAAAACTAAACTCATCAAATTTAACTTTAGACAGGAGAAAGGGTAAGCATTAAATAAGCTTTATTAATCTGTTAAAGCCCTTGTGTGATCAAACAGGATATTTGATGTAGTTAGGGCAACATTTAAAGAGTTGGCCGATTTTGACAGTACTAAAAGGTTCAACAAAAACAGCAAGTCACGCAGATAAAGATGGCTGCAGGAAGGGTCTTGTGGAACACAAACACGGGCTTGTATATGTGGAAGTGAATGGCTTGAGTCTCACTATTGATTATTTGCAAACAATGATTTCACCAGCGAGCAATACATGGCAAGTAATTTTTTCAAAATTGCCTCATTGTGCTCCAGGGACTCAGCCCTGGTGATATGCTTTAATAATACACTGATGCATTGAATTGGGGAAATCGAACACGGATGAAATGAAAATAGACTTTATGTTATTGCATGACAAATTACTTTCCACATGCTGCCAACCAAAAGTACTCGCTAAAAGAAGAATCCCAAGTGAAAATAGATCAATATTGTAGTAGGGCAATGATAGCAATTTGCAGAAGTCTTGGCAAAGACTGCCATCTACTGGATATAGAAACAAGGAACTACAGATACTGGTTAATACACAAAGTGTTGGATTAACTCAGCGGGCCAGGCAGCATCGCTGGAGAGACAGGAATAGATGACGGTTCAGGTTGAGGCCCTTCTTCAGACTGAAACATCACCTATCCATGTTCAGTCTGAAGAAGGGACTCCGAGAAGGATGAGACAATAGATGCAGGAGTAGGCCATTCGGCCCTTCGAGCCAGCAACGCCATTCAATGTGATCATGGCTGATCATTCTTAATCAGTACCCCGTTCCTGCCTTCTCCCCATACCCCCTGACTCCGCTATCCTTAAGAGCTCTATCTAGCTCTCTCTTGAATGTATTCAGAGAATTGGCCTCCACTGCCTTCTGAGGCAGAGAATTCCACAGATTCACAACTCTCTGACTGAAAAAGTTTTTCCTCATCTCAGTTCTAAATGGCCTACCCCTTATTCTTAAACTGTGGCCCCTTGTTCTGGACTCCCCCAACATTGGGAACATGTTTCCTGCCTCTAACGTGTCCAACCCCTTAATAATCTTATACGTTTCGATAAGATCTCCTCTCATCCTTCTAAATTCCAGTGTATACAAGCCTAGTCGCTACAGTCTTTCAACATATGAAAGTCCCGCCATTCCGGGAATTAACCTAGTAAACCTACGCTGCACGCCCTCAATAGCAAGAATATCCTTCCTCAAATTTGGAGACCAAAACTGCACACAGTATTCCAGGTGCGGTCTCACTAGGGCCCTGTACAACTGCAGAAGGACCTCTTTGCTCCTATACTCAACTCCCCTTGTTATGAAGGCCAACATTCCACTGGCTTTATTCACTGCCTGCTGTACCTGCATGCTTCCTTTCAGTGACTGATGCACTAGGACACCCAGGTCTCGTTGTACGTTCCCTTTTCCTAACTTGACACCATTCAAATAATAATCTGCCTTCCTATTCTTACCACCAAAGTGGATAACCTCACACTTATCCACATTAAACTGCATCTGCCATGCATCCGCCCACTCACACAACCTGTCAAAGTCACCCTGCAACTTCGTAGCACCTTCCTCACAGTTCACACTGCCACCCAGCTTTGTATCATCTGCAAATTTGCTAATGGTACTTTTAATCCCTTCATCCAAGTCATTAATGTATATTGTAAATAGCTGCGGTCCCAGCACCGAGCCTTGCGGTACCCCACTAGTTACTGCCTGCCATTCTGAAAGGGACCCATTTATCCCCACTCTTTGCTGTCTGTCTGCCAACCAATTTTCTATCCATGTCAGTACCCTACCCCCAATACCATGTGCTCTGATTTTGCCCACTAATCTCCTATGTGGAACCTTGTCAAAGGCTTTCTGAAAGTCAAGGTACACTACATCCACCGGCTCTCCCCGTCCATTTTCTCAGTTACATCCTCAAAGAATTCCAGAAGATTAGTCAAGCATGATTTCCCCTTCGTAAATCCATGCTGACTCGGAACAATCCTGTTACTACTATCCAAATGCACCACAATTTCGTCTTTTATCATTGACTCCAGCATCTTCCCCACCACTGATGTCAGACTAACTTGTCTATAATTTCCCGTTTTCTCTCTCCCTCCTTTCTTAAAAAGTGGGACAACATTAGCTACCCTCCAATCCACAGGAACTGATCCTGAATCTATAGAACATTGGAAAATGATCACCAATGCGTCCACAATTTCTAGTGACACCTCCTTAAGTACTCTGGGATGCAGACCATCAGGCCCTGAGGATTTATCAGCCTTCAGTCCCATCAGTCGACCCAACACCATTTCCTGCCTAATGTGGATTTCCTTCAGTTCCTCCATCACCCTAGGATCTCTGCCCACGAGAACATCTGGGAGAATGCTTGTATCCTCCTTAGTGAAGACAGATCCAAAGTACCGGTTCAACTCGTCTGCCATTTCCTTGTTTCCTATAATAAATTCCCCCGCTTCTGTCTTCAAGGGACCCACATTTGCCTTGACTATTTTTTCCCTCTTTACATACCTAAAAAAGCTTTTACTATTCTCCTTTATATGATTGGCTAGTTTACCCTCGTACCTCATCTTTTCTCTCCGTATTGCCTTCTTAGTCATCTTCTGTTGCTCTTTAAAAGAGTCCCAATCCTCTGGCTTCCCACTCTTCTTTGCTTTGTTGTACTTCTGCTCTTTTATTATTATGCTGTCCTTGACTTCCCTTGTCAGCCATGGGTGTCTCTTACTCCCCTTAGAATCTTTCCTCCTCTTTGGGATAAATTGAGCCTGCAACTTCTGCATTATTCCCAGGAATACCTGCCATTGCTGTTCCACCGTTTTCCCTGTAAGGGCCTCCTTCCAGTCAATTCTGGCCAGCTCCTGCCTCATGCCTCTGTAATCCCCTTTGCTATACTGTAATACTGACACTTCCAATTTACCCTTCTCCCTCTCAATTTGTAGAGTAAAACTTATCATATTGTGATCACTGCATCTTAATGGCTCTTTTACCTCGAGTCCCCTTATCAGATCAGGTTCATTACACAACATAAAATCCAGAATTGCCTTCTCCCTGGTAGGCTCCAGTACAAGCTGTTCTAAGAATCCATCTCGGAGACACTCCACAAACTCTCTTTCCTGGGGTCCATTACCAACCTGATTTTCCCAGTCTACCTGCATGTTGAAATCTCCCATAACTACTGTAGCATTACATTTGCGACATGCCAATTTTAGCTCCTCATTCAACTTGCACCCTATGTCGAGGCTACTGTTTGGGGGCCTGTAGATAACTCCCATTAGGGTATTTTTACCCTTACAATTCCTAATTTCTACCCATGCTGATTCTACATCTCCTGATTCGATGTCACCCCTTGCAAGGGAGTGAATATCATTCCTCACCAACAGAGCGACCCCACCCCCTCTGCCCACCTGTCTGTCTTTTCTATATATGATCAGTCTGAAGAAGGGTCTCGACCCGAAACGTCACCCATTCCTTCTCTCCCGAGATGCTGCCTGACCTGCTGAGTTACTCCAGCATTTTGTGAATAAATCGATTTGTACCAGCATCTGCAGTTATTTTCTTATACTATATGTCTTTTATATATGTTGTGTATCCCTGAATATTCAGTTCCCAGTCCTGGTCCTCTTGTAGCCATGTCTCAGTGATTCCCACAACATCATACTTGCCAATGTCTAACTGAGCCTCAAGCTCATCCACTTTATTTCTTATACTTCGCGCATTTAAATACAACTTTTATTTCCGTATTCACCTCCCCTCTCACACCGGTCACAATTGGCCCTGACCGTACTCTCTTATCCCATCTAGAACTTCCCTCCCCATTCATTCGAGAGTCCTTTGCAATTTCTCCTGTATTTGCTTCCCCTTTAACTCCATCTCCATATTCCCCAGTTTGTCAACCCCTCCCCCCACTACTTAATTTAAAGCCACACTTGTAGCACTAGCAAACCTGCCTGCCAGAATGTTGGTCCCCCTGCTGTTAAGGTGTAACCCGTCCCTTTTGTACAGGTCACCCCTACCCCAGAAGAGATCCCAGTTGTCTAGAAATCTAAATCCCTGCTCCCTGCACCAGCCCCTCAGCCATACATTCATATCCCCGATCTCTCTGTTCCTGCCCTCACCAGCACGAGGTACAAGTAGCAATCCAGAGATAACCACCCTCGACGTCCTACTTCTCAGTCTTCTTCCCAACTCTCTAAACTCACGTTGCAGTATCTCCTTCCTCTTCCTCCCGACGTCGTTTGTGCCCACGTGCACAACTACTTCCGGTTGATCGCCTTCCCTCGCTAGGATGTTCTGAAGCCACCCCGTGATGTCTTAAACCCTGGCACCAGGGAGGCAACAGACCAACCTCAAGTCCCGCCTGCCGCCACAGAATCTACTGTCCGTACCTCGGACAATGGAGTCACCCACTACTATGGCTCTTCCTGACTTCGGTCTCCCCGGTCGAGTTTCCTTGCCTGGATTAGAGCCACCGCCGGACTGGAAGCGTCTTCTGCCCCAACAGCGTGTACCTGTCAGGGGAGCTCCCAGAATTGTTTGCATTTCTTCACCCGTAGCTGAACCATTCATTTATAAAGATCCATCACGACTTTCTTGCTCTTGCAATGTATTTGTACGGCCCAAGATCCATTTCATTTTGTTAACTACTTACTCAAGCCTGGCACTTCCAATTTCCACATGCACAACTCGATCCATCTGTTCTTCTGCCCTTTGACAATTGCCCCCCCCGTGTATATCATCTCTTTATCTCCCTGCAGTTTTTCTCAGCATTACATTTCATGTCCATTCCATTAGCTTGTCCACATCTCTGTGAAGTCTATTCTCCCCAAAGCTCAGTACAACTGCAAGTTTAATTCATCTACATCTGTCCAAATCTTTAACATATGTTAAAGATGTACACGCATAGTCCTCGCTTCACCCCAGGGAGCCCACTCTACATTTCTCTCCAATCCAAAAAACGATGTTGCACTTTGTTTACACTCCCAATTTTCTTCCAATGCTGCTACAATCCAGTTGATTCCATGGATCTCAATCTTAGTTAATACTATTCTGTAGCATTTTATAAAATATAATTTGAAAATTTATCTAAACCATATCATCCATTTGTGGATAGGATAGGTTGGATGGATCTGGGCCAAATGTGAGCAGGTGGGACTAGTGCAGCTGGGACATGTTGGCCGGTGTGGGCAAATTGGAGCCAGCCGAAGTGCTTGTTTCTACACTTTATCACTCCATGACTCTATCCACATTTCTCCCATTAACCTGTTATTTCGTTGAAAATCTCTACTGGTTAGCAACCGTAACAGAAGTTGGTTTATGGGTGATGTGTCTAAGAATACCATGCCTTACACGAGTACAATATGTCTTGCTAAACAGAAAGGAAACAGATTTTGTTAACTACTTGTTCATGCAGGTGCAGGTAGAGAGAGTATAGATTAAAACCAGTACATGGGCTGCAACAAGCAGATTGGAGATCAGGAATTCACCCTCGGCACACGAGAGGTCTGGTGAAGAATCTGATAACAGTTGGAAATAAGATGTTCTTGAATCTGGACACCATGTGCTTGCAGGCTTTTGTACGGTCTGCCCTCGGTTATCTTGGTTGCGTTCTCGAGGCAGCGTGAGGTACAGGTAGAGTTGATGAATTAGGCTGCGTCCACAAATCTACAAGTCCTTGCGGTCTTGGGCAGAGCAGTAGCCATGAGACACCACGATGCATTCTGCGTGGATGTTCTGACGGGAGAATTGGGCAGACACATGGAGATTGTACCCGAGTACACGTGACAATAAACTGAACTAACTAACCCACCAATGCTTTGGAGCAGAGTTCAAATAGCAACAGCAAGGATCTTCAAATAGGTTTAGGACTTCCTTATTTGCACACGTGGAAATTCATAGCTTACTTGGCGTCTAATGGAAACTCCAATTAATATCTATTTCACAAGACACAAAGTGCTGGAGTAACTCAGCGGGTCAGGCAGCATCTCAGAATATGGAAAGATGACCTTTCAGGTTGGGAACCTTCTTCAAATTGGAACCCTTCAATCTGATTGGTTAAGGAGGTACATTCAGGTTCATGTACATAGTGTTGTAGGAAGGAACTGCGACTGCTGGTTTAAACCAAAGATACACAAAATAGACAATAGACAATAGACAATAGGTGCAGGAGTAGGCCATTCAGCCCTTCGAGCCAGCACCGCCATTCAATGCGATCATGGCTGATCACTCTCAATCAGTACCCCGTTCCTGCCTTCTCCCCATACCCCCTCACTCCGCTATCCTTAAGAGCTCTATCCAGCTCTCTCTTGAAAGCATCCAACGAACTGGCCTCCACTGCCTTCTGAGGCAGAGAATTCCACACCTTCACTGTTGGAGGAACTCAGCAGGACAGGCAGCATCTCTAGAGAGAAAGAATGGCTGATGTTTCACAAGGGTCTAAACCCAGAACATCACCCATTTTCACCTTCGGAGGCTTCGGCCGCGGGCCCTCGGGAGCTCGCAGGTCCGTGGCTGGTGATCGGCTTTCGGGAGCTCCAGCCGTGGCAGCTTCGACCACCCCGAATCGTAAGGCTCGATCGACCCGTCCGCAGGACCTTCATCGCCCTGCACAGCACCCACACATGTACAAATTAAACTCCAACCGCCATTCCTCAATCTACTTGCCCAGCTGATCAAGATCCTGCTGTAATTCTCGATAACCATCTTTACCAATTCTTGATTCACCATTCTCTTTCATTGTAATCTGCAAACCTACTCATCAAGCCTTGTACATTCCCATCCAAACTATTGACAGATGACAAACTGCAATGGGCCCACAACTGATCCTTGAGGCACGCCACTAGTCAATAAGTGCAGGAGAATGTTGTTGGGGGAAAGATAGATCAGCCATGATTGAATAGTGGAGAAGATGCGATAGGCCAAATGGCCTAATTTGACTCCTATCTTGTGAACATTTCCAATTCAGAGGTTAAGATTTTTCTACTTAAAGTACAGAACTTGTAAATTAACATCTGAAATTTGAGATTTTAATATCTCCATAAAGACTGCAGTCTTTGTACAGAAGGAAAATGGGACAATATTAAAATCCAAGGCTGAAGATCCTGCATTCAATTTTCCCATCCCGTTAACTTTGTTTCAATGAAGACATTAAGTGCAGTAGCATCTCTATCAGAACAATGCCTTCAACTTAGCAAACTTAAGTCATGCACATTTGATTATATGCATGACACAATATAACCAAAAAGCTTAACTTCCTGAATACAAAAGGACCTTAAAGTTCAATGCAGAGGTGTTGTGTAGGCCCAGAGCAATTGAAAGCATTTCCAAAAACACTGAACAGTGAGAAAAGCATGCCAGCGAGAAGCCTGTCAACCCTTTCATAAAGCACAAGGCCATGGAGGTTGGATTTTAATATGTGGGGAAATGTTAAATTAGCAATGAGAGCAGTTCATTCAGCAAAACTGTTAGTTTAAGGAGAATCCTCGAGCTGGGAATAAATTTGTGGCTTGGCGATATTGCTGCTTTGGTTTGAGGAATGGGAGCTGGGCCAACAATTGGTTTTAAACAGGAGTGGAATAGAATGCCCAAGATGCTGGAACTCTAAAATAGTGTCTAAAATAGAATACATTGTGTCCCCCATTGCCACAAAGGGAATACCAATTGATTCATCATAATGAGAGACGGCCTGGTGAAAGATACATTCTTAATGAGTACGACAGATTAACTAGATACAGGTACTTTATTTACAAATATTCAGATTAATAGCATCTGTTTCATCAAATGAAAGGTACAGCAGTTCAAAGTCTTTTTTTTCTGTCACATATAAACAAGATCTACTGTAAGCTGTTCAGGAGTAGTCCAGATCTCATACCACCTAGTAACTCAAGCAAACTTTAGCAAATTTAGAATGAAATACCTTGCAAAATTCCTGCATGTTGAACGCACAGGCCATGGTCCCTGGGCAACACCTCACTAAAGCAAAGGCTTAATATCATAATGAAGACAACAGACTCCTAACCACACAGCCTTTGACAACACTCCCATATATTCCACATAAAGGCTCACATTCTTAAAATTAATAGCAAGACTACGAACAAGGGACAGTGCACAGGTTGACAGATTTCCCAATATATTGCAGATTCCAGTTTGGCCTTCCCACAGCATTTCTGTACAGGATCCCATTTTTCTACGAGTGACGATTTCCCATCTGGTCGTGTCTTTTTTTATGGGTATTGTGAACATTACGCATCATTTCTATCAAAAACTAATAAGCAGTGCAACCCAATTTCGTACATAACTCAAGATGCATATCGTTAATTAGCATTGTAACCACAATTATACCACCCAGGTAAACGTGCTGAACACTGGAAATTTATACTACTTTCATCCCTTAAAATAAAATCAGAATCACCCGACCCCAAAGTATTTAATACAATGAACAATATTTTAAAAATAAAACAAATCTCCTTTAGTCTGCTTTAGGGATGAAATTTGGCTATTCAATTCATGGAGGTCAACTGCACCTAAATGCATTGAATAAAAAGCACACATTCACCCAGTTATTTTTTCCTTGAATGATGCACTGCAATAAATACAGCCAGAAGTGCTGGGACATCTACAGAGAGCATTAGATGGTTGATTGCACAAGGAGGATTATTAATGGTCAAGCTTTTCCCACAGTGCAATGATGGAACCAGAAGACAAAAGATTATGAAACCCAACTAGTGTTAAAAGTACTGCTCATTTGTTTCCTTTAAAATGTGATTATATCCATTCTAGTGCTCTAGGGGCAACATGGTCACTTAGATTGTACTGTACAAACTGGTACTTATTGCCAGTGATCAATTTGTTTCTTCATTAAAATCATGTACATACAGGTGTATTTAAATGTTAGTTCAGTTCTTTCAAATTTTATACATATTTACGTATGTTAATAAATGTAAAGAATAAAATGAAAAAGCACACTAAAGCCTTCTTTTGCATCTTAAGAGGGAAAGATGAGTAATAGGCATTTTTCCCATGCAAAGTTAAGACGAGAGCTGGAATTCAAACCCCACAAGGACAGGTCACTGGGTGGGGAAACACATGAACAGCAATAGGCATACTCGACATGTTGTGGACACCAGAGAGATTGAGCCGGATGTCAGTTCACAGTCAAAGAACCTCAGTAACTTTGAACAGCCTAGACAACAGTGTATGGGTTATTAACTGTACAAGAATCTTTTAATGGATCATGAGGTTATGTCTATAACCTCTGATGGCAAGATGGAATTATACAATTATCAGCATGATATTTATTTAGCTGACAAGCATTGAAATCAGATCACAGATTGAGGGATGATGATGAACTACCACAAGAACAAGTAAGAAAATATTTCAATTCTAAATTCCATGCGGGAGAGGTTTTATTACTCTATTCATTTTCCTTGTAACCTGATAAACATCTACGGTGGTTTAGCGAGGAGCCATTTATCATTGTGTTAAACTGTTGTCACAGCAGTAAAATTTATCTTGTCAGATTATCAGCAGACAAGGAAGCAGCTGGAAATACTGCTTTGACAAAGACACAAGAGTAAGATGTGAGAGAGAGGGGGGTTGAGGTTTGCTGGCTGGACGTCACTAGCAGCCGCAGCCTTCCCTCTGGGGCTGGGGCTCACTGACTAATCGGCCGCCTTGAGGAGCAGACGGCTTGTGCTGTACTCCAGACTCGGCAGCGTTCAGGTCCAGGCTGCCATCCTGAATGTTCTGATAGATTTTCTTGGCTGCCTCCAGGAATGCATCCTCCACATTCTCACCTCTAGGAACAAAGAAAGAGTTTACTGTAACAGTGGCCAAATGAAAAACCCATTCACCGCCCCCCAAAAAACAGGGAAAAACAGTAGCGCAGCAGTAGAGTCGTCTCAACACCAGAGACCCGGGTTCGATCCTGACGAGAGCTGCTGTCTGTTTGCACAGTCTCTGTGACTACATGTGCTCATCTGGTTTTCTCCCTCATCCCAAAGACGTGGAGGTATGTTGGTTCATTTCTTCTGTAAATTGCCCGTGGTGTGCAGGATGTGAAAGTGGGATAACATAGAACTAGTGTGAACAGGTGATCAATGGTCAGTATGAACTTGTTGGGCCAGGGCTTGTTTCCAAGCTGTACAAAAAATCCATACACCTGCTTTTTGCATTTAGTTGGCAAGGCATCACTGACTAAACTTGGGGAACTTGGGGCCAGGTAGATGCTTGCCGATTTAAAAAACAATACAAATACTGCAAGATCTGCCAAGAATAAAATCTACCTGCTTTAGAAAAAAAACTACACTCATCCAGCACCTTTCCAGCGACCGATAAAGCAGCATACTTACGTTTTTGCACTTGCTTCAAGGAATAGCAGACCTGCAATAAAATATTAAAAAGACTTTGTGGCAGGAATTATATCCAAAACAGAAGGAAGTTACAAAACAATGCTCAAAACAATTCAAACATATCCAAGATCCTGCATTAACTAAATTAAGCTCCATTCTGAAACAGCTAACGCTATGCAGGTCTCTCTGGAATTTTACACTTAAGGTACAAGGTAAATCTAATACTACCCGGAGCAGACCAAGTCCAATCAACAGGAAAGTAATGCCTTGGGATGGCAAGTAGGGAGTACAGAGGGTGGGGATTCAAATTGCATTTTGATTTGTGCTACCATTTCCAACAAAACAATACAACAATGATATACAGAATGTAAACCAGCAATAACATGGTGATTTTACTGTCTCCACCCATCACCACATTGAACTATACAACTGTAAATGAATCAATGAAAGCTGTCCACACAAAAAACTACAAAAAAAGTATTTACGCATGACCATATTAGTATTAAACATTGGCTGAAATCTGAATTTAAAGTCTACATAGCAGAAGACACACCCAAGGACAGCACAGAGGTGAATCAGCAAGCTTCAAGTTGCCAAAACCAAAACACCAATGGCAAGGAATTTTAAAAATGTTGAGCGTTTCAAGAATAGATGATAAATTCATAAGAAAATGTTGGTTAAGTAGTAAATGGAGTTCTGGACATCTCATTTTGCAACAGACAGCTTCCAGAGCATATCAATTTGATCTTGGTGAATCTTTGCTGTAATCTATTGTCATTAAGACACTCGAGATGCTAGGACAGATGCCAATAGAATAGACCAAGAGAAGGTTCAACTGAATTTTAAAATCATGTCAATTTGCTTAAAAAAATTCCTTTAGTTTGGAATCAATGATATGGGCTCTTCAAAAGCCAGGGGTTGTTAGAGGAAATGAATGGCTTAGAAAGACCAATGCATTTTAGCTTCTTAAAAAAATTGATAAATATTTAAAGCAAAGATGTTGAAAAGATTCCAGGAAGGAGCTGGCATCTTTCAGAGTACAGCTAAAGCTGTCACTAAATACTCTCTGGCTTGATGCAGTGGAACATTTTAAGAGACTTTCACCTATGGTTATACTGCTCACCATCACAATGCATGATCCGAGCTTAATTACAACCAGATCTTGGATAAGCAATGCCTTGCTGGAGAAGTGCACACATCCAACTTTTATTGCACACCCTCCAATCTTCTGCTGAGCTCTGGTCTGCAATGATCGAGGCTGATGATTCCGTTTTTACAGCCAACTTCACACTTCTTGGAAATATTTCAAGAACATCACATCTTGGAAATAACTGGATATTTTACAGCACACAATAGATAGATTTGTTTGTACAGGAGAATTACAGAAGCCCAAAATCCATTCTTGGAAGCCTTTGTGGTGTCACAATTTCAAGCACAAAGTGGTATTTGAATTCTTCATTTGAAGCTTGGGGCGGGGAGTTGGGGGGGGGTAAGAGGACGAAGCACAAATCACAAACCCGCATCATTTACATACCCCTGATGACTGCATGGACAACATAACTTTTTGCCACTCTCTGACAGAGGGAACACCTAACACAGAAAGGCCAGCAACTCTGAGAAAATGGTGAGATTGTTTTTGGAAGATTCATCCAGGCAGCAAACAATTCTGAAAGTAATTTTCTGAGAGTAATTACAAATAATTTGATATAACCTTCCTTGATCAAACAGCTCATGTTGTTGAGCTAAGCACTGCCCCCCAGTGGTGCAGCAGTAGAGCTGCTGCCTCACAGCACCAGAGACTAGGGTTTGATCCTGACTACATGTGCTGTCTATATGGAGTTTGTACGTTCTCCCCATGACCTACGTGGGCTTTCTCCAGGATCTCCGGGTTCCTCCCATGTAGGCTAATTGGCTTGTTATAATTATAAATTGTCCCGTGTGTATAGGATAGTGTAAGTGTGGGCAGATCGGTGGTCGGCACAGACTCGGTGGGCCGAAAGGCCTGTTCCTGCACTGTATCTCTAAAATAAATTGAAAAGTGCAGCTGCAAACCTACCGTTTTCTTCAGCAAACTGCTTAGCTTCTTCATACGTAACATCTCGTTGAGCTTCAAGATCTGCCTTATTTCCTATAAGAATAATCACCTGTGGGAACAGAAATCAAAAGTCAATACTGCCGAAGTGAAAATAAAAACACTAGATGCTGGAAATCTAAAATAAGTGCACAGAATGCTAGAAATTCTCAGATTAATTCACATCCATGGACAGAAAAACAGTCAACGTTACATATTTATTTTCCCATAGATGTATTTTTGTTTTAAATATCGCTTATCCTGTCAGATTATAAGCAGACAAGGATTCTGTCCAACTCAGTTTCCTTGCTTATTAGATTAATTATCTGACAGCAAATTTGACAACTTTATAATCAATAATCAGTTTGATGCTTTAACCATTTCTAAACTCCCCAGATTATTCAGTGAGTTGTACTTTCACTTCTGCCACATTCTGCACTGTAGAACATTGGCTTAAACATTGGCAGTGGGTTGGGAGCCACCCTGCCACAAAGGGGGCAAGGATGGCACGGTGGCACAGAGGTAGTTGCTGCCTTACTGCGCCAGAGACCTGGGTTCGATCCCAACTATGGGTATTGTCTGTATGGAGTCAGTACGTTCTCCCTGTGATCTGCATGGATTTTCTCCGGGTGCTCCAGTTTCGTCCCACATTCGAAAGACATACAGGTTTGTAGATAAATTGGCTTGATAAAATTGGAAAATGTCCTAGTGTGTAGGCTGGTGTTAAGTGTGCGGGGATCGCTGGTCGGCACTGACTCTGTGGGCCAAAGGGTACTGACATGGATAGAAAATTGGTTGACAGACAGAAAGCAAAGAGTGGGGATAAATGGGTCCCTTTCGGAATGGCAGGCAGTGACCAGTGGGGTACCGCAAGGTTCGGTGCTGGGACCCCAGCTATTTACGATATACATTAATGACTTAGACGAAGGGATTAAAAGTACCATTAGCAAATTTGCAGATGATACTAAGCTAGGGGGTAGTGTGAATTGTGAGGAAGATGCAATAAGGCTGCAGGGTGACTTGGACAGGTTGTGTGAGTGGGCGGATACATGGCAGATGCAGTTTAATGTAGATAAGTGTGAGGTTATTCACTTTGGAAGTAAGAATAGAAAGGCAGATTATTATCTGAATGGTGTCAAGTTAGGAGGAGGGGGAGTTCAACGAGATCTGGGTGTCCTAGTGCATCAGTCAATGAAAGGAAGCATGCAGGTACAGCAGGCAGTGAAGAAAGCCAATGGAATGTTGGCCTTCATAACAAGAGTTGAGTATAGGAGCAAAGAGGTCCTTCTACAGTTGTACCGGGTCCTGGTGAGACCGCACCTGGAGTACTGTGTGCAGTTTTGGTCTCCAAATTTGAGGAAGGATATTCTTGCTATGGAGGGCGTGCAGCGTAGGTTCACTAGGTTCATTCCCGGAATGGCGGGACTGTCGTATGTTGAAAGGCTGGAGCGATTGGGCTTGTATACACTGGAATTTAGAAGGATGAGGGGGGATCTTATTGAAACATATAAGATAATTAGGGGATTGGACACATTAGAGGCAGGAAACATGTTCCCAATGTTGGGGGAGTCCAGAACAAGGGGCCACAGTTTAAGAATAAGGGGTAGGCCATTTAGAACGGAGATGAGGAAGAACTTTTTCAGTCAGAGAGTGGTGAAGGTGTGGAATTCTCTGCCTCACAAGGCAGTGGAGGCCAGTTCGTTGGATGCTTTCAAGAGAGCTGGATAGAGCTCTTAAGGATAGCGGAGTGAGGGGGTATGGGGAGAAGGCAGGAACGGGGTACTGATTGAGAGTGATCAGCCATGATCGCATTGAATGGCGGTGCTGGCTCGAAGGGCTGAATGGCCTACCCCTGCACCTATTGTCTATTGTCTATTGAAAATGTCATGTTACAGCTATACAAGACATTGGTGAGACACAACACCTGGAATAGTACGTGCAGTTCCAATCGTCTAGTTATGGGAAGAATGTCAAGTTAGAAAGGATGCAGAAAAAAGACTTAGGAATGCGACCAGGATTGGAAGACTTGGGTTAGAAAGGCAAACTAGATAGGCTGGTGGCTTTTCTTGCTCTGGGGAGAGGTCGAGGAGTGATCTTACAGCTGCACAATAACATCCCAACAAAATCACAAGTCATTGACACTGAATGGTCATTTTATTCCCCAGGATAGAGTCTAAAACTAAACAGCATTGAAATTTAAGGAGAGAGGAGAAAGATTTAAAGAATGCCAGAAGGACAATTTTCTCCAGAGAGGGCAGCAAGTATATGGAAGGAGCTGGCAGAAGTGGTCAAAGGTGGGCACAATTATAGCATTCAGAAAACATTTAGACAGGTACATGGATGAGAGGTTTACAAGTTCAAGGGCAAATTAAGGCACTGCTTCGGGAGACAACTTGAACATTAAGGACTAGTTGGGCCAAAAGGCTGCTTGTGTGCAAAATGGCCATGACAGTTGCAGTACAAGATCTTCTTTCTGGTGGAAATTGTTATTTCTTAATCAAACTGGATCAATTCAGTCCATTTCAACATTTGTCTTTCAGATCAGAAGATAATGGGCAAATTGCACCTCACCAACTTGTAGATCATGCTCCTCCTAAATTAGCTAAATCATCCTGCAGTCAACAGAGGTTGCATTGAAAAGGTGCAGCTTTCAGACAATAGAATACAAATACTCCCCAAAACACAAGCAGGCAGAGTGCAGTGAAGTAATTCAAAACCATCATTGTTTCTAATAAAACACTTACAGTATTTGGATTAGTCAAGTTTCTTGCATCTGTAAGCCAACTACTAAGATGGTTGTAAGTACTTCGCCTGGAAAAAATAATACATCAAATGTATTCAAATTCATCTTTCAAAAATATATTTCCAATGCACCTGTTGTGAAAGCACAAATCTAATAACTACAAGGCTTATGACCAAACATTGCCACATGCGCATATTGCCTGTAGCTGTCAACCTCATACAGGAGAGAAGGAAGGATACGACCCATGGCTTGTATTGCTTTCAACACATCCTGAAGCACAGCAAAAGGTCTTAAACCAAAATATTGCCTACATTAGCACTCTTGCTTTTCTGTACTAATTTTAATTACATTGCCATAGTCTTCAATATGTAAACAGCTTTTTATAAATTACTTGTTCCCAAGTAAGGCTTGCAAGACAGGGCAGAGAAACAGTGCAATAGATCACAGTACTGCTGCAAGATAAAACCACCTAAAAACTCCGGTTCACAAGCCAGAAATTGTGGCAAGAACTCACATTAAAAGTCAAGTAAAGTTAAGTCAATTTTATTTATATAGCACATTTAAAAACAACCCACGTTGACCAAAGTGCTGTACATCTGATTAGGTGCTAAGGAAAAAATGAAGCACACAAACATAACAGCACATACAAAACAGTTCACAGCGCCTCCTCAATGGGCCTCAAACGCTAGGGAGTAGAAATAGGTTTTGAGCTTGGACTTAGAGTCGATGGAGG
The DNA here is from genome assembly GCF_053455715.1 of Rhinoraja longicauda. Classification (NCBI taxonomy): domain Eukaryota; kingdom Metazoa; phylum Chordata; class Chondrichthyes; order Rajiformes; family Arhynchobatidae; genus Rhinoraja; species Rhinoraja longicauda. The sequence continues at coordinate 1,181,931 of NC_135983.1, read as the reverse complement.
GGGCAGTTCTGATGGGGAGAGGGATGCTGTTCCACAGTCTAGGAGCTGCAACCGCAAAAGCGCGGTCACCCCTGAGCTTATGCCTAGACCGCGGGATAGTGAGTAGCCCCAAGTCGGCCGACCTGAGGGACCTGGAGTTAGAGAGGTGGATTAGAAGATTTTTGATGTAGGGGGGGGAATGTCCATTTAGGGCTTTATATGTGAATAGGAAGAGCTTGAAGTTGATTCTGTACCGTACAGGGAGCCAGTGGAGAGGCCAGAATCGGCGTGATGTGGTCCCTTTTACGGGTACCCGTCAGGAGTCTCGCTGCGGCGTTTTGGACCAGTTGCAGGCGGGACAGGGAAGATTGGCTGATCCCAGTGTATAGGGAGTTGCAGTAGTCTAGGCGGGAGGAAATGAAAGCGTGAATGATTTTTTCAGTGTCGTCGAATTGGAGGAAAGGTTTGATTTAGCTATGGTACGAAGTTGGAAGAAGCTGGCTTTTACCACAGCGTTGACTTGCTTGTCAAACTTTAATGCAGAGTCAAATATCACGCCGAGGTTTTTGACATGCGGTTTGACTAGGCAGTATAGGCTTCCAAGACTGCCTGTTATCGATTTGATGGAGTCAGGGGGGGTTGAATAGGATGACCTCAGACTTGCTCTCATTTAATTGGAGGAAGTTCTGTGCCTTCCAACATTTTATGTCCTCAAGGCAGTGTAAGAGGCTGTTTAAAGGCTGTTTAAAGGATTGAGTTCCAATGTGAAGTCAGCCCCTGATCCAAGGCTTTCAAGTGAGTGGCAATTTTTGATGAAGCAAAAAGATGGCAACAGTGGGCATAGCTGTGTGCAATTACCTGGTGATATCGTAGACCATGAGTGCTCCAGCAGCACCTCTGTAGTAGCTCCGTGTGACAGCTCGAAACCGCTCCTGCCCAGCTGTGTCCCAGATCTGAAGTTTGATCTTCTGACCACTAACTTCAATTATTCTGGTTCCAAATTCGACTCCAATTGTATGCGGGCAATCAGCCATAACTTTGGAATAAAACATTTAAAGTTACAGGCAACATGCCAAAATTATTCTGGAAACTTCATGAAGCATTTGTACAAAATGACAACCTGTTCATATTTACAGCTCTTACCTGATTTTTTGTTTTTTGTGCATTATATGAGGAAACACATTTGATATTTTCATGAAAGCAAATTGCCCCAGACTTCCTCAGATATGAGCAGCTGCACACGACAAATTTTCCTATTTACAATATGATTGCCCATCGTACCCATTTTGGGAAAACTGGCCAGGGACAAAATACACAGCAATGTGAAAAATCACATGCTTGCAACTCTCACTACTTGGCTCATAAAGCACTTTAGATCAGGAATTGGGTAATCACAACTAATGCTGTTGAGCTTGATTCAGCAGCCAGAGATAAATCAGGCAAGAGTTGAAGTCTGTGACAGTTGAACAAAAAGCAGGAAATTCAAAGTAATGAAATGCATTTGATGCATCCTATACTTTGATGCAACTGGCTGTTTGTTCAGAGCCATAGTTAAGATGGCTTTAAGCAGAAATACCATGCCAAGTTCATTTTCCTTCGCAGCTCGTAATTTAATCAGGAATAACCCTCAGCTATTGTGCCACAAGGGCAACTTGGATACAATGTATTTCTCACTGTAGTTGGTGATCAGGCAGGGCGACTTTGTTCCAACAAGAGCCACTGTCGCACATGGTATTCTTGGTTACCCCTTCAAATACTGGATCGAGTCTGCTTAGCTGCTGAGATCAGATAAGATCAATAGAGAGTAAAGACCATGGGTTGGTATCTAGCCCCTCAAGCCTGCTGCAATTCAATTATCAGACAATCTCCCACCACAGCACCAACATGGGTCCCATAATTGGGCTCCATATCTGAAGGATGTGCTGGCGTTGGAGGGTGGAGAGGAGGTTTACAAGAATGATCCCAGGAACAATTGGGTTAACATATGATGAGTGAGGACACTGGGCCTGTACTCAGAGTTTAGAAGGATGAGGAACCTCATTGAAAGTTACCAAATACTGAAAGATCTGCATAGAAGGAATGCAGGGATGATGTTTCCACTAGTGGGATAGTCTAGGACCAGCAATCATACTCTCAGAAAAAGGTCATACCTTTAGAAAGAAGATGAGGAAGAATTTTGTTAATTAGAGGGTGGTGAATCTCTGGAATTCATAGCCACAGAAGGCTGCGGAGGCCAAGTCAATGGATTTATTTTTTTAAAGGCAGCGATGGACACATGACTGATTAGCACAGGTATCAGGGGTTACGGGGAGAAGGCAGGAGAATGTCTCCCCCCCCCCTCAAGAAACAGCCATCTTATCAAGCCTTTTAAGAATTTTGCAAGCTTCACTGAGATCTCACCATTTTTTCAACTCTGGACAGTCCAATCTCAGTTAACTAACTGCCTCTTCTTACAGCAACATCCAGAAGGGACCTTGTCAATCTTCTCCGTACTCCTCTTAGGCAAGGAGAGGAAAGCTACACATACTCCTGGTATGATATTATAGCATCAAATACAGTATATTTTCATTGCTCCCATTTTCTATCACCATATAATAACTGATATACAATTTGATCTGTTAATCTTCCCTGTACTGATATGTACATTCAGTAACATGTACATTTACACATTGGTCCATTTGACCATCAACATAATCCAATTTCTCACCATGGTCAAATATTCTGATTTTCAGTTATGTACCTCAGAAGAAAGACGCCCCCCACATTTATTTGATCTGTCAAGCTTGTGCCTACTCATCCACTTTTTCCATTTCCACTTCACTGCCTAGTTTTAGTACAGTCAACAAACTCATTCAAAACCAATTATTAGCTGAGGAAATTAAAGGTCCTATAGATGGTGAAAAGGTGGCGTCCAAGCACCAAGCCCAACAGTCCCAGCTCATCATGGGCTCCCTCCCCAGGACAATCTGGTCATTCCCAGTCTGTTGACTGATGATCAATTCCCAAACCTCTCCAATATACGACCTAATTGCATGTGCTTTAACCTTGTGAACAAACTTCCTGTGCAGCTCCTTATTACATACATTCCCTGAATGCTAATGCATTACTTCTACTGGTCCAACCCCTCATTATTTATTCTGGAAACATTAGAAACACCCAAAGCAACTTTGCCAACCATGATTTTCCTTGCACAAATGCAGTGACTCTGCAGAATGCTGTTTTGACGGTTTTCAAAAATATTGCATTGCGGATAGACATTTTTCGTACCACTGACACTAGGCTAACAAGTCTGCAGTTCCCCATTTATTCAATGCCTTCTTTCTTCTACAATGGGGTCACATTTGCTGCCCTCCAATCCACAACAACTATTTCAGAAGCTAGAGCTCTGGAAATGTGAACCAGAGCCACCATCTCCAAAGCCACCCCTTCACATCTCTTGGATGTGAACATTAGATACTTTGCATTTATCAGCTTTTAGACATCAAATGTGTAAAATGGCACCTCCAAACATCAGCAAGCTAAAAAAAGTGTAGACTTCTAAAACCTTGATTTTAACAATTTAGAAATTGATTACAATAGGAAAAAAAAAATCATTTTGAGTATGTTAACATAGAAAATATGTTTATTGGACTTCCCCAACATCGGGAACATTTTTCCTGCATCTACAATGTCCAATTATCTAAGAATTTTATGTTTCTATAAGATCCCCTCTCATTCTTCTAAATTCCAGCTAATGCAAGCCCAGTCGACCTATGCTTTCATCATACGTCAGTCCCGCCATCCCAGAAATTAACCTGGTGAACTTACGCTGCATACCCTCAATAGCAATAATGTCCTTCCTCAAATTAGGAGACCAAAATTGCACACAATACTCCAGATGTGGTCTCACCAGGGCCCTGTACAACTGCAGTAGGACCTCCTTGCTCCTAAACTCAAATCCTCTCGCAATGAAGGCCAACAGGCCATTAGCTTTTTTCACTGCCTACTGTACCTAAATGGTTACATTCAGTAACTGATGCACAAGCATACCCAGGTCTCATTGCACCTCCCCTTCTCCTAATCTGACACCATTCAGATAATAATCTGCCTTCCTGTTCTTGCCACCAAAGTGGATAACCTCACATTTATTCACATTTTCCTCCATCTGCCATGCTTCTGCCCACTCACCCAACCTATCCAAGTCACCCTACAGCCTCATAGCATCCTCATCGCAGGTCACACTGCCATCCAGCTTTGTGTCATCCGCAAACTTAGAGATGTTCCACAAACAATATCCTTGCATAGGTCCCCTGGCAGTTTAGATGATGGAGGATGAAGTGCAGGCCTAGGTTGACTGCGTCATTCTGCGTTGACCGATCTATTGGCCCAGTATACAAACTGCAGGGGGTCCAGCAGGGGGTCTGTGATATTTTTCAGGTGGGCCAGCACAAGTCTTAAGGGTTTTCATGTTTACAGAGGTCAGTGCGACAGGCCTGTAGTCATTAAGACCAGTAATCCTTGGCTTTTTGGGTATAGGAACACTAGTGGAGACTTTGAAGCAGGCTGGGACAGTGCCGGTTTTGCAGGGACTGATGTCTGTGTAGACTGGTGCCAGTTGTTCAGCACAGAGCTTGAGGGTAGAGGGGGAAACATTGTCCGGTCCTGGAGATTTCCAGCTTTTCTGTCTCCCAAATAGCTTTCCCACCTCCTCAATTTCTATTGTTAGTGATGGAGAAGTGTCTACATGCATGTTGGGCAGCAAGGAAGGGGGGGTGGGGGTTAGTGGAGGAAGGCCCAGTCTATGCAGACTAGAGTCAAGCTGCAAGTATGTTTGACATGGTGATTGGGAAGGAGTGGGTAGTGGAGGAGGGCCCAGTCTTTGCAGACTGGAGTCAGGCTGTAAGTGGATGTGAAGTGGTGATTGGGAAGGAGTGGGTAGTGGAGGAGGGCCCAGTCTTTGCAGGCTAGTCAGGCTGTAAGTGGGTGTGAAGTGGTGATTGGGGAGGAGTGGGTGGGGAAGGGTCCAGCCTTGCAGACTGGAGTCAGGCTGTAAGTAGGTGTGAAGTGGTGATTCAGGAGGAATGGGTATGCCTGTCAAACCTGCAGTAGAACTCGCTCAGGTCGTTGGCCAACTGACGATTGTCCAAGGAGTTTTCCTCGTGGCTGGTGATTTCTTGCAAGCCCTTCCACACTTAAGCTGAGTCAGTAGCTGAGAACTTGCGCCTCAACTTCTCAGAGTACCTTTCCCTGGCAGCTCTAATTCCTCTTCTCATCTTGTACTTGGCCTGCCTGTAGAGATCTGCATCCTCATCTTTAGACTGGCGGAGCTGTCCGAGTTCTGCTGTTAACCAAGGCTTGTCGTTGTTGAACCTGATCCGGGTCCTAGTGGGAATGCAACTGTCCTCACAAAAGCTGACATATGATGTCACGGTGTCTGTATATTAATCGAGGCTTGTGGTTGCTTCCCTGAACACATTCCAGATCAGTGCCGTCAAAGCAGGACTGTAGGTTTTCAATGCCCTTGCTTGTCCACTTTTTCATTGTTCTGACCACAGGCTTAGCAGATTTTAGTTTCTGCCTGAAGGTTGGAAAAAGGTGAACTAAACAATGATCAGAGAGTCCCAGAGCTGCATGGGGAACAGAGCGATATGCGTTCTTGGTTGTAGTATAACAATGATCGAGTGTTCACTCCCCTCTGGTAACAAGATGTCTGTATTTTGGAAGTTCTCGGCTGCGGTTAGCCTTGTTAAAGTCCTCCAAAACAATGACCATGGAGTCCAGGAAATCATTCTTTACTCTCATTACTCGCAACAGTGAGTTGAGTTTGCGCCTCACGTATGCAGGCTGGGGGGAGAGGATTATAAATTCACATGTCTCTGACTGTAAGGGACCTACATTTCTCTTCACTAATCTTTTCCTTTTTACATACCTAAAGAAATTTTTACAGTCAGTTTTTATATTCCCCGCAAGCTTTCTTTCATGCTTTCCCCCCCCCCTCTTAATTAACCCCTTTGTCCTCCTCGGTTGAGTTCTAAATTTCTCCCCAGTCCTCTGGTTTGCCACTTCATCTGGCCAATTTATATGCCTTTTCCTTGGATTTAACATTATCCTCGACTTCCCTCGTCAGCCACAGTTGACCCGCCTTCCCCGTTTTATTTTTTCACCAAACAGGGATGAACAATTTCTGGAGTTCATCCATGTGGTGTTTAAATCTTTGCCATTGCATCTCCACTGTCAACCCTTTAAGTATAATGTCCCAGTCTATCTGAGCCAATTCCCGTCTCATACCTTCAAAGTCTCCTTTATTCAAGTTCAGGACCCGAGTCTCTGAATTAACCGTCCTAATTTAGAATTCCACCATATTACGGTCACTGTTGCTCAAGGGGCCTTGCACAACAAGATCGCTAACTAATCCTTCCTCATTACACAATACCGAGTCTAGGATGGCCTAGAACAAATTCAACCACCTTTCCTTTATTACTTATTGATCCTTTTTTAGTTTTAACTTATGCAGCTTGAGGAAAAAGCAAATCATAACGCCCAATATCCTTCAGCTCGACTGCAATATTTTTTAAACAATCCTGATTCTGCTCATTTGCTGCTCAAAATGGAAATAAAGCCAATTGTCATCAAGTTCTAAATACAAGGTCAAACACTTAAGGCTAATAAGCAATGCCACCAAATCATTCTTTGTTAAGATGGAGCATGCTGCCTTTGGAAGAGGGGGCCTGGGAGGAGGGGGCCTTGGGAGAGGAAAGGGGATGAGACCCAGTCTGAAGAAGGGCCTCGACTCAAAACGTCACCCATTCCTTCTTTCCGAGATGCTGCCTGACCTGCTGAGTTACTCCAGCATTTTGTGAATACATTCGATTTGTACCAGCATCTGCAGTTATTTTTTTACACTATATATATATATATATATACACAAGATCTGAGCTTCGTATAATAATATACAGAGTAGTATATAGAGATATACTAGACCAAGCAGACCCATTGGGCCCATTCCTCGTAGAGGGGGAAGAGGGAAGGGTGTCAGTGAGTGAGCCCTGGAACGAAAGCCTCTCCTGTATTGGTGTAGCACCCTCAACCCCCCACTCAATTAACCCCCCTCCTCCCCCCACCAACCCACTCCATCCCCCTATGCACCCCCACTTGCACCTCCCCTGCCCCCACCACCACTCCCCCCAGCCCTGCCTCCACCCCCCTTCCCCCCTCCCCACACTTATTCCCCAACCCCCCACTCTCCTCCCTACCCCACTCTCCTCCCACCCCCACTCTTCCCTCCTCCCTACCCCACCCTGCTCCCCTCCCCAGCCCTACTATCCCTCTCCACCACCCCCCACTCTCTTCCCCCCACCACCACCCTCTCCCCCCACTGTCCTCCTTCCCTCCTCCCCATCCCCATCATTCCCTCCTCCCCACCCCAGCCTGCCTACTCCCCAGCCTGCCTACTCCCCAGCCCCTCCCCCCCACCCCCTCCTCCCCCCACCCTACCCCTCCCCCTCACTCTCTCCTACCCCACCCTCACTCTCTCCCCCACCCCCACTCTCCCCCACCCCCACTCTCCCCCAACCCACCTTTCCCCACCACCCCCTCTTTCCCCCTCTCCCCTCCTACCCCCGCCCCCCACGCTCACTCCCCTCCGCGGACCCTTTGGCAGTGAAAGCCACTTACCAAGCGTGCACGGAGGAGGGAGCTCCGGAGTGCAGCGGCAGCGGCTGTGGCCTGGCCGAGCCGGGTTTACGAGGATGGCTGAACGATGGCTGTGGTGGGAAGCGGATAGCGCAGCAGGGCGGCGGGAACTGCGACTACTGCGGGTGGTGGGACTACTCGAGGCAGATAGCACGGCAGGGCCGTGGGAGGTGGGACTACTCGAGGCAGGCGGCAGCGGGAGGCGCGCACAAGATGGCGGAGGAGGAGAGTGGCCGCCATCTTTCTGAAGTCGCGACGGGGCCGTCGGTGGAAGCGGCCCTCGTCGACGATGCCATCGGTGGAAGCGGCCGCTGGAGGAGAAGAAGCTGCCCACTTGGGCTTCTGTTGCAGTAATGGGAGCGACGACTCAAGGACGCTTCTGTTGCGGGCGGGAGCGGCGACTCAAGGACGCCGTGGGTTGAAGGGACGGAAGGGAAGGGAAGGATGAGTGGACTGTCAGTGCGACCATCTCCCTCCTCCTCGGTGTGTGTCCCGGGTGTGGGAGAGTGGGGAGAGGGGAGAAGGAGCAACTGACAGCGGACGGACGGTCCCGCTAAAGGCGTCTATCTTGTTCAGGCGAGTGAGGAGAGAGGTCGTGCGTGTCCCATAGTAACGTCACACGCAGAGCACTTTGAAAAATTTGGTTAGAAATGAAATTAGAAATTAAATTTTGAGACTTTAAAATCTCTCTAACTGAAAATATATAAGACCAATTTAAATAAAACTTGTTTTAAACAGTCGGCAGACTAGTGGTGATTAAGGTGGTGCTAAAATTGTGGCGCTATGGTTTACCGTTTTGGCTGTAGGTGCACATGTCCACAACCAAATCTCAAATTTCAAAATTTCAGAGATATATATATGTATATACACACACACACATGATCTGAGTTTTAGTATATAGATAGATATAGATGAGTACTATTGATTAAACCTCCCATTTCCTAGCATGTCTTAGCACAGTGGTGTCCAAACTTTTTTCAAAGAGGGCCAGATTTGATAATGTGAAAATACCCAAGGGCCAATGGCTCCCCACCCCCGAACCTTTAACTAATGCGCTTCCCCCCCCGAACCTTTAACTAATGCGCTCCCCCCCCCCCCCCCGGACCTTTAACTAATGCGCTCCCCCGGACCTTTAATTAATGCGCTCCCCCCCCCCCGGACCTTTCTTTAACTAATGCGCTCCCCCCTCCCCCCGGACCTTTAACTAATGCCCCCCCCCACCGGACCTCGCATCTGACAATCCGCAGATCGAGCAGCGCAGACTGCCGGGAGATGTAGTCGCCGTCGCCTCTCCCGCTGGGGGGGGGGTCGCCTCTCCCGCTGGGGGTGGGGGGGGGGGTATGCGGCACCCGCCCGACTGACGGGAGCGCCTGCCAATGAGCGTGAGGGGCGAGGAGAGCTCAGCTGCTGCTCTCCCGTCCCCCCGCACGCCCTCAACCCTGCCGCCGGGAAGTGTAGTCGCCGTCGCCTCTCCCGCTCGGGGCGGGGGGGGGGGGGGGGGGTGGGGGGGGGGGGGAGGTCGGGCAGCGCTGACCGCCGGGAGGTGTAGTCGCCCTCTCCCCTCACCCCCTCCCCCTACCTTCATTCTGTTAGACAGTGCTAGCGGGCCATAAATAATAAATTTTAAGACGGAAGCTGTGGGCCGTATAAAATCTGACCTCGGGCCGCGATTGGCCCCCGGGACGGACTTTGGACATGTTTGTCTTAGCAGATGCTAGAAAAATGGAAGCAAATTAGATTACAGTTGTAGTGAAACTATAAAATCCAAGCACTGGAAATAAACTGCTGCTGTGTGGACATAATGGGCTGAGGGTACCGATCGGATAAGAAAACTCCAAAGGCATCTGTAGCTGAAAGAGTATTAGCACCCTGGCTTTAAATTTAATTAGGTCCCAAAACGAGGAACATTTTTTCACCATTTGATTATACAAGATTATTCAAAATTAACAAAAGCTTAACTTAAAAAATATTGATCTAAAATTTGTCACAAGTTACTAGCATATCGATTCTGTCTTGCAGCATCGACTGATATATTGCAAAACCTATTGTGCAGGTGATGCCCATTTGACCGAAGAGTGCCAATGAGACAAATTTCCATCTGTGAGTAGATGATGACACAGCAACCAGGGACTAGGGTTACTCCCGACCTTGGGTGCTGCATAGAGTTTGCACATATTTCATGTCACATGGTAGCCCTCCCCACATCCCACGGTCGTGTTAATATGCTAACCGACCACTGATTACTCTGGCCAGTGGCTTAAGACTATGCAGGACTGCTGAACTCGTGGAGAGCTACGGGGATGGGATTGATGGCATTGTTCTGCTGAAAGTCAGCATAGACTCAATGGCCTCCTTTTTGTCACATTTAACTTTCAACTCGCAGTAATTGTTAAACAAGATTATATGCGCAAACTCTGGACAAGCTGGAATTCACCTGCAAGTTGAGCTCCGTGCAAAGCCAAGTGACGAGTAGGCAAAAAATCAGATTTAAAACAGACAGAACTTCCAGAAGTTCTTCATATCATTTTTGAAACCGATAGATTTCCAATTCAATAGAGATTCAGCAGTTCAATTACCAGGGATTAGTACGACAGGGTGGAAGAACACACTCAACAACTGATGAGTACACAAGATCAAAATGTGCAATTAAATCGTAGCATTAATAAAAAGTGTCTTCATTGCACAGGTTAAGCAAGCACACCTTAAACACGTTTATTAGTTTTCTCATTTTGTTAAAATAGGAATTACTCTCTCTCTCCCCCCTCGCAGTTATGTACATAAAGGGACTTGAAATAAAGCAGCCTTTTTATGTAAACTTCCCACTGATAGCTTCATGTTCCAAATGTGATGTTACTTTCACTTTCAAGGCTAATTTCTGTTCTTCACTATACAAGTTGGGAAACAGAAGCACTGAACTATGTTTTAGTTCAGACTCAAATTCAGAATCTATAGTTCACTCATGAAAATAGATTTTTACTTACATTTCTTTTCTGTAAATTGATGAAGCAAGCACGACTTTCCTACACCCATGTCTCCTATTGTAAAAATAAACTTTCAGGTCAGTCATAAAAAAGATTAAATTCAACAAATAAAAATTGCATGTTTAACTACCTCTGTTCACCTCCCTTTGTTCCATAACAAAATATATTTTCTGGTGATCCCATTTTCCTAATTCGTCTGCTTATATATTGCTTCAAAAGAAATGTAGTATCTCTGGTGCTGCAAGACCATACCTGATTTCAGTAGAGGTTTCACACAATACATTTAAAGTCTAAGATGTTAACACAAAATTTGGTGCTAAATTTGCACATAGGTTTCCTTTTCAAAAAAGAATCCTGTGCCAATCTGGTTAATATGCATTTCCTGTTTGCTGTAGCATTATTTGACCACAATGCCACGTTATATTGACGTTTTTTTATCAGGGTGGATTTACATGTTCCAAAATAAAATCATCAAATATTTATCCTTTTCAAAAGGCTCCCATGGGTGGGCGTTTTAATTAGCAGAGAGTATGGGATCAAAAGTTTAAAAGATGCTACATAATGGGATCATCATCTCATTTTAAAGGATGTTCAAATACAGCTTTAGAAACTAGGAAGCAAACAATGAAGCAGCTCTGAAGCCAATATAAAATTCAAGATGGTTATGGTTCGTGTTGTAAACTTATTTTAATTTTCTGCAAAATAAAGTACCAAAATTCAGATCCAGAATTTAATTGCTGGGATAATATAACTCTGAATAACAACATTTTAAAGGAGTGTAACAAGGAACTGCAGATGCAGGTTTATACCAAAGATACATACAAAGTGCTGGAGTAACTCAGTGAGTCAGGCAGCATCTCTGGAGAACATGGATTGGTGATGTTTCAGTTTGGAAAGGAAAGTGATGCACTTGGCCAAACAAGGTCAATTATTAAGTCCAAGTTACTCTCACATAATTAGCATCCTGAATCATAACTAGCAACCGATCCACAATTTTTCCTCCTTACCTCAAACCTCCTGAAATTTCTTATTCACTCACCTAATAATTTTACAGTTTAAAAATAAATTGAAACCTTGGATATTATCTTCTGATATTAGTATGAAGTGCTTGAAGTGGACATTACAGCTTAGATATTAAGTACCATCATGGCATTTAGCGATTTTAATCTCCCACACAGTATTATTTGTACAGAAGTCAAAATCTACTAATTCAGCTAATCAATTATTCTTTGTACTGACGTGTTGAGCACAGCATTGAAGTACGGAATATGAAAAAAAGTAACAGTAAAATTCTTTAAAAAGAAACACTTGGATTACACATTACTCTCTAGTAAAAGGTTTAGGTTTGTTATTGTCTATCTACTCGATATCACACACACACTTCAAACTGGATTGTGCAATGGGGAAGATACAGAATGCGGAATTTAGTTCTCAGCATTGTAGTGCATCAGTTCCTTAGACAAAGTCCAATGTCCTCAAAGAGGTAGAGGTGAATCAAATAGTACCCTAGTTTATGGAAAGACCATTCAGAAGCTTGACAACAGAAGTGGTGGAGCTATTTCAGAGTCTGGAGGTGCACACCAAAAACAACTCTAAATGGAATGGTACAGAAATAAGAGGTACATACTTGCACTGCCTCCATTTCAATAATCAGAACCAGAAACCTTAATTGCTGAAAAAGACATTCCCTGTAAAATAATTATGCCGAGCCCTCTATTAATTCAAGTGAAGAACAATACAAAGGAAATCCAGACGTCATTATTAACCCAGGTGATCAACACAACTACATTCAAAAACTTGAATTTGCATCAAATATTCAGATTTGTGCACAATTTCTTCCCAAAATCATTAAGTTGACTCAAACTAATTATATGGGATCTGTTGCAGCCACTTCCCATCATATTACAAATCAATGTGGTTGACATTGTCAAGTTCTAACATCGACATTACATGCATCACACAAGTGTCGACATTACATACATCACACAATCCCAGAAAAGACAAATGGAAAATAACTAATAGGTTACCTAATAACTAATAAGTTAACTTGTTTTACGTTATTGTTGATGAATGAAAAGGGGAGGGACATTAGGCTGGGGCTAGAAGGGAAAAATAATTACCCACTCCAATTTATTAAAGGCATAAATATCACCAGCAATTTATCCTGGACCAGCCATATCAAAGCAATGGCCAAGAAGGCATACCCGCATCTCTACTTCCTTAGAAGGATTAGGTTCGGCATGTCCCCACAACCCTCACCAACATCTAGAGAAGCACCGTAGAAAACATTTCATCAGGATGCACGATGGCATGGTTTGTAAATAGCTCCAGCCAAGAAATTGCATACAGTTGTGGACAACGCACAGACCATCATGCAAACGAACCTCCCTTCCATTGATTCCATCTGCACTTCACACTGTCTCGGCAAAATCAAAGACCAGCCTCACACCGGCCATTCCCGCTTGTCCCCTCTCATCAGGCAAGAGGAACACAAGTTCGAAAACGTATACCACCAGATTCAGGGACAGTTTCTTCCCAGCTGTTATAAGAACAGTCTTAACCTCCCATCTACCTAATTGGATACCTTCGAACTATCTATAATTGGACTTCACTGGACATTATTTGGTCCATTTGTCTTTGTGTTTTGTTGTTTTTTTGTGTCTTAATTGTAGATGTGATGTGGTGTTTTTGTGTTTGTGTACTATGTGTGTATGTGGGGGGGAGGGGGGGAACTGTAAAATTGTAAATATGTGTCCCTTCCGAACGGAGACCCGACCTTTGTTTTCTGGGCCGTGTCTCCGTTCCTGCTGCGGCCTACCATCGGCCCAACTCCTGGAGCTGGCGGCCCCCAGGGCTCTGGTTCGCTGAGCCCGCGGACCGGACTTACCATCACCGGAGCCGGCCGTCTTCGGAGGCTGCGGGAGCGGCTGCGACTCGCCTTAGGCTCGGGCCGCGTGGATGCCGACATCGGGAGCTCCGACAGCGGCAGCGTGTTCGCCCGCCCCGGATCGCGGGGCTTGGGTCGCGGACATTTCGCCGTCCGGCGCGGCCTAAGATAGGCCGCGGGATTTTTCTCTGCTGGGCGGGGGCTTCAATGTCGGGAGCCACGACCGCCCACAGCAACAGCGGCAGCGTGTTCGCCCGCCCCGGATCGGACTTATCATCGGCGGAGCCGGCCGTCTTCGGAGGCTGCGGGAGCGGCTGCGACTCGCCTTGGGCTCGGCCCGCTGCGGACCGTCCTGCGCGGCCTGCAACCACAACAACCTGACCGCGGGAGAGGACGGCAGGAGAAGGGAAAATACATTGTGGCCTTACATCACAGTGAGGAGAGGACTGGAGGAGACTCACTGTGATGGATGTTTTCTTGATGGATGTTTCTTCTTTTGTGTGTTTTTGGGGTTGTGTAATTTTAATGCCTATTTCGATGCTTTTGTTGTTGGACTGTGGGTCCAATTTGGATGACAATAAAGCTATCTTGAATCTCGAATCTAAACGTTATTCCCTTTTTCCTATATCTGTCCACTGTGAATGGCGTGATTGTGTCTTTTCGCTGATTGGATAGCACGCAAAAAAATTTTTTTTTACTGTACACGTGACAATAATAAACTAAATTAACCATCACACAGGAGTTAAGGCTCACCAAAATACAAAAGTGCAGGGCTCTCTCAGCAGTGCACTGGGCCAGTCTGAATTCGTGCACAACTTTCTGAATAAGACGAGGCAAGAGTCGTGTCATTTTTGGCATCATTTCAAAAATCTATATTTACAGCAACTTTCATTGTCCTGCTTTTGACTTCAGATTTGAGCTTAGGAGTCAAAAAGCTTAGTGTATTGCATGTATCGAACAGCAAGAGGCAATATTGAGAGGAATTGAAAGTAGGACAGGAAATTTGAAAACTGCCAAATTTAATCCTCGTTCAGACCACTAATATGATTCTTTAAATATTCTCTGCTTGCTTTATGAACAGGCTAACCCATTGCTTCACATAAACTATGAAATTGCATTCGATCCCACCCCTAGAAATTTAACTTAAAATTCAAAATAAACTGTACTCACCAATTATAATATATTTAAAGATGTAGGAATAGTTGTATGGAGCGGTGGCCATCCTGGCTCTACAAAGTAGAAAGGAAAACAAATGATGAAACTACAATAAAACAAAAATCCAGTTTGCTTATGACTACACCATTGCATTTACTAATGTACTCCAGTCAGGCACATAATTGTATTTTGGACTAACTGATTCCATGATCAAAATCCGTATTATTCCTGCAGCGGCTTGTAGGCTACTTTTTGGGTCTCTTCCATCACTCCTTGTCTCAAACTTATGGTGAAATAATGTTCGCAGTGAAAGCCAAATGCTGGAAATAAAGAGCAGAAAATACTGGAAATACTGAGATCAGGCAGCATCTCACCACAGGGTGTGGGAACTCAAATATTAATTGTTTTCACAGATACTGCCCAACCAGCTGATGGTTTACTGGATTTATGAAAGCTGACATTTCTTATTCTACCTTCCTCTTATTTAAGATGGGAGGGGTGTGGACTTCTCTGCTCAATGGCCCAGATAACTCAGATAACCAGTCTTACTACATGGAAGACAAAAATCTGATCTTTACCTTAACCAAATTAAAGAATCAAAACATTGCCTGCTGGTTAACATCTATATGAAAATGCAATTTATTTCATGAATAATAGTGACAAGCAGAGGAAACACACCAATTTCACTCAGTGGGAAACCACCATTTGATGGCCAGTTTCAATTGATGCAGAAACAAGCTCCTCTAGTTCATGCAGTTATATACTTCTGCTACCTCCACTGAAACTTTGAATTACAATTCCCCAATTACAAACTTTTATTTCTGTAATCATTTCCCAGCATCACCCAATGAGAGATTGACCACATTCAAGATACTAAACAAGAACATTACACCATAACATGTTAACCCAAATAATAGCCATGCACTAAGCAAGAATTAATATGAAGCTTTCGATCAAGCACCCAATTGCCTTCAATTTATGTTCTTCGGAAATGTCTACGGTTATTATGTTTACTACAAATGTTACACTAGCCTCCAACATTTTGTATGCAGGAACAAAAGATGGCAGATACCCGAATGCTTGGAACAAAAGCCGGAGTATTTTGGAATGAAGTGGGGAAGCTCTTGACAAAAACTCGGCATTAAACTTCAAAATTACAGATATGGGTGAACAGCTATATCAAGAGAAATGGAGCACAGATCAGGTAAATGAAGCCTACAAAGTTCAGCCACAAAGCTCTCAGGATCACGCTCATGCTCGAAATGGATCAATTCTCAAGTCAGTGCTACATTTTCATAAGGCCTAACCAATCTGCGCTGTCTCCCAGACCCTTACTTCAGGTGGCAACATGTCAACTTCTATTAAACGGACCAATCCTCTCCACGGAAAATTGTGCCTCACACCACAGATAATGGCAGGAACTCTTATGACAACTATATGTGGTAGTATTACACCATCCACTTTAAAAATCAAGAGTAGATTAGTTACTAAAAGCAACTGAAATAATCAAATCTCCATTCGATATTGGTAATATAAAGCTAAATATTATACTTCAATATTTCAATGCTTCAAATATGCTGTTTACCCAATAGTTAAAACTGTACTTAATAGATTACAAAAGCATAGTAATTGTCGTGCAGACATAATGCAGGTCCAGTTCAAAAGATCCAAGCAGATGGTTTTCTACTATAGTGCCTACTTATTACTTTTGCATTAAGGTAAAAAAATTGAAATGTATTCAATTTGTGCTTAGGCTTGAAGACTTCAGAACTGTCTGCTATTCAACTTAATAGCGACTCAGACAGACACAAAATGCTGGAGTAACTCAGCAGGTCAGGCAGCATCTCTCATCGTGACTCATTTGGCAAAACAAAATGTACAGGAAATAAAATGTTAAAAAATGGAATGGTGAGAGATTATATTTATTGGCGAAGACACTACAAAAATAAAACAAGTTGATGGTGCGGAAGAGGAAAAAGACAGAATGCACAATGACAATTTATGCTGAAAGAATTGAACCAAATATTTTGAGACAAGTGTACAAATCACTTATTTGTTGCAACACGTTCAAACAGTGTTGTGCATGCAAGTAATCTTTCACATGGCAATCTTTGCACCGTTCTGCGATTGTTGTATCCATCATTACTGTATGCCATTTACGCTGAGCTTCACGGAAACAAGAAATTTCATTGCATCCTAGTATGTACGACAAACTAATCAGAATTTGAACGGAGATTTTCCAATACTGATCTGCTCGCAACTTCCACCAGTCCAGAATGCAGGTGCTCCTCGACTTACGATGGGGTTACGTTCCGATAAACCCATCGTAAACCGAAAATATCACATCTAAAATGCATTTAATACACCTGATCACGCGGCCAGAAGCTCGCTGCGGCTCGCTGCCCAGCTTTTGCACCATCTTAAAGTTGAAATATAGTAAGTCAAAGCATCGTACGTTGAGGAGCATCTGTACTGTCAATGACCTGCCTTGTATCAGGCAAGCCATTTCTCAACAACATTAAATACTGCAATTCCCATCTCGAACACCAGCTCTTCCAAACCGACAAGATCTGCAATATAATCACCATTCCACCCCAGTGATTGCACTGAAACCACACATGTCAATGTACATTTCCTTTGTCACCAATACAATATCTAAAATTTCTTGCTACCAATGGGAAAGGATGAAGGTTCTTCCTGAAAGACTGCAGCTGTTTGTGATCGGAGCCAAGCACCTAAAAATTAAATCGGTGTACATCAGTACATGTCCAAACAATATTTTTCTTGGTTCCTCAATAATAGAAATTTCTCTACACTCCATTGCAAAGAACTTTTACATCTAAACAGTTCTTCCCTTCAAAGAGTCTTATAAAGCCTTTCTTCCTCAATATTGGCAGCAAAAGACTGATCAACTCCATTCTTAAAACCAAAACTCTTTATTAGCCCCACTCTCCTTGGTTCAGTGTCATTTTCCCTTACATTTGTTTAACACAGAACTTTCTAACATTAACATGCACTAGAGGTGGGAATTATAGCAATGCATACTCTTACAAAAGTAAATCAAATGAAGACATTTGAGCAACTTCAAGAACACAGATGGAAGCGATCACACAAAAAAAACATGCACTGAAGCTATGAGGCATTTCTAATGTCCCTTTCTTATGCCAGATCCTCAAACATTGGATTAATAGAAAATCTGAAGAAAACCTATCCTTGACCTTCACAACAGTTTGAACAGTTGGAGGTGAAACGGAAAAAAGAAAATCACACCTTGTCTGAGCAACTATCTGCAACTATATGCATGTTAGGAACTGCATTTCTGATAACCATGTAACAGCAAAGCCAGATACAAATTACAATATATTTGCTGCCTTTATATTTCCAACACTGTCATCTGCCCAATTTATACACAGCTTTGAGGATATGAAGAGTTCCCAAAATCCTTTTCAAATTTGCTGCACTGAGTTGGGGCAAAAGTGAAGTCAGAAGACACAGAAAAGGGAAAATGAACTTAATACCTCACATTTCTGAAGGATTAAAACAACTGCAGCATTTAGCCCATTCTGTTCTATAGGCTCTCTGTAAAGTACAGAAGGTCATAAATTACTATCAGGAATTTAAAAGTCACATCTCATCAGAAAGTACCAGCAGTCATAGAACATAGAACAGTGCAACACAGGAATAGGCCTTTTGCTCACAATGTCCATGCCAAGCACGAAACCAATTTAAACTAAAGAAAGACAAACTGCTGGAGCAATTCAGTGGATCAGGCAGCAACCCTGGTGAACATGGATAGGCAATGTTTCAGACATAACTTATTAGATTGACAAAGGATTCAGACCCAAAATGTCTCCTATCCATGCTTTCCAAGGATGCTGCCTGACTCGCTGTTATTCCGACATTGTCGTTCTTTAGTATAAACCAGCATATGTAAATCATTTTATTGCTGCAGTCTTTCAGGAAGAACCTTCTACCATCCCCATTGGTCCAAGTTAAGCTAATCTCCTCTGCCTGCATACCCATGTGTCTATCTCAAAGCCGCTTAAATGCCAATCATTACCGTCTCCACCATCCCTGACAGCATTTTCCAGTCACCCACCACTCTGCGTAAGAATTGCCCTGCATGTCTCCTTTAACTTTCCTTCTCTCACCTTAAAGTTATGCCCCCTTGTCCTTAACATTGCCACCCTGATGAAAAGATAATTCTGACCGCCTAACTTATATGCTTTAATTTTATAAACATATCAGGACTTTCCTCAACCTCTGACATTCCAGAAGAAAAAAAATCAGCCTTTCTTTGCAGCTAATATTCTCCAATTCAGACAGCATTCTGATATACCTCTTCAGTACCCTCTCCAAAGTCTCAACATTCTTCTTGTAATGGGGTGACGAGAACCACATACAATGCTCCAAATGTAACCTAACAAAAACCCTATGAAGCTGCAACACAACTTTGACTCTTATGCCCTAACTGATGAAGGCAAGCAGAACACATGCCTTCTTTACCACTCAGTCTACTTGTACTACAACTTTCAGGGAGCTATGGACGTGGACCCCAAGATCGCTCTGCACATCACTAATTTCTCATCATTCAGCACTAATTGGAGGACTTCAGTTACGGGGAGAGATTCGGTAGGCTTGGTCTGCTTTTCCTCGAGTGAAAGGCTGAAGGGTGACTTGATAAAAGGATGAGGTATGGATATGGTGGATAGTCAAAATAAGTTATTCCCACAGCATGGGTATCAATATGGGTTTATATAGGTTAGGAGGAGTTTAGAAGGGCATCCAAAGGGAATGTTTATACAGAGAGTGGTTGACATCTAGATCTCAATGCCAGAGGTAGCGGTGGAATCAAATACAACACTATGCTTGACAGACAGACATAAAATAGGCAAGACAAGAAACTGCAGATGCTGGAACTCTGGGGGGAAAAAAAACAAAGTACTGAAGGAAGTCAATGGGCCAGACACCATCTGTCAAGGGAATGGACAGGCAATGTATTAGTACAGAAGTATGTGAGTAAACAGGATCAGTATAGATAGACAAAATCGGCATGGACACAGTGGCAACTTTCATGCTGCAAACGATGACTATGGTCCACTAGCATTCCCAATTTCAAGGTAATTTCCAATTAACCTGCACGAACTTCAAGTTAACTGGGATACCTGTGGGATTGATGTTTTGATTTCTCCGCCACACCAATAAAAACAATACAATATTTTTCAGAGCAGCAATTTTAATTTTTACGGCAAATCCAACCATTAAAGAAATGCAGAAAATGCCAGAAATACACAGGTGAAGCAGCATTTGTGGAAAGAAAAACTAGTTAATGTTTTAGGTTAAAGATCTTTCAGATTATAAACAAAGATACATTACTTAGTCTGAAGAAGGGCCTCGACCCAAAACGTCACCCATTCCTTCTCTCCTGAGATGCTGCCTGACCTGCTGAGTTACTCCAGCATTTTGTGAATACATTAATTAGTAATGAGTTGTACAGGTGGGTAAAGGATGGAAAGAGCAAGCTCAGGATTGTCACTTTAATTTTCCATCACACTCTGCTCTGTCCCAGTTGTCTCTGTCCCAGCCTCCTCCTGACGACATTCTACCGCTGCACCATAGAGACCATCCTAACACATGGCAATCCTGTGTGGTACCTCAGCTGCACGGAGGCAGAGGGGAAAGCTCTTCAGCGGGTAGTCCATAGAGCTCAGAGGACCATCAGAACATAGCTACCAGCCTTGGAGGGCATCTACAACACACGATGCCTCAGAAAAGCCACCAGCATCCACAAAGACTCTTCACACCCCTGCAACAGTCTGTTCGAACTTCTACCATCGGGCAGACGATACAAGGCCTTCTACGCCCACACCTCCAGACTCAGGAACAGCTTCATCCCCAGGGCCATAGTTGCTATGAACCGGTCCTGCTGAGCCAGATGGTCACATCACACAGTGATCCGGCACAGATCTACTTGCACTTTATACTGTTTTAAAACCTACAATTTGTTTCATTGGGTTGTTTAAATTAATATTGACTAGCTAATTAAATTATTGCATCGTATGGGAGGCGCATTGCCAATCCCGTTGTACCCTGTACAATGACAATAAAGATATATTGTACTGTATTGTTATAACAAGACAAGCTCAAGCACATCGTATCTGTCAAGGCATACTGCATCTTCCTGACTCGGTACCAAATTCTACAACTTTGGAGATCTTCCTTTGTCTGTCGGAGAACTGATCATTTCACTGAAAGCCGTCAAAAAATATGGTTCTTCTCTTCATTAGTACACACTGACCCATTGGGTCACACACCCAATTAGCATATCATACATTATCTCATTTAATCAATTTGACCAAAGAATCTCCAAAGCAACCCTGACCTCACCTCATCACGTACAATTCCTTTCCCCAATTCAACCCTACCTCATCTCCTATGCAACATAAAACATCTTTTGCCTTACTTCCCCAGTTCTGATGCAGGGTCTTTGAACTGAAACAATAACTTTAACTTCACATATGCTGCTGGCTTGTTGGGCGAGAGCATTTTGTTTTTACTTCAGATACTGGGCAGTCACGGTGGCACAGCGGTAGAGTTGCTGCCTTACAGCAAATGCAGCGCCGGAGACCTGGGTTCGATCCTGACCACGGGTGCTGACTGTATAGAGTTTGTACGTTCTCCCCGTGGGTTTTCTCCAAGATCTTCGGTTTCCTCCCACACACCAAAGACGTACAGGTTTGTATGTTAATTGGCTTGGTAAATGTAAAAATTGTCCCTAGCGGGTGTAAGATAGTGTTAATATGTGGGGATCAGTGGTCGGCGAGATCCCGGTGGGCCGAAGGGCCTGTTTCTGCCCTGTATCTCTAAACTAAACTCTATAAAGTTTCTTACTTTAAAAAATAATTTAAATGCCCTCACAATATTGTATGCCCGCCAATTCAATCCAACTTATGGTTGGATTGAAACTTTAACAAAGATTAAATTCTAGTACACGAATAAGCAAATAATAGACCTTCTTGCTGCAATTATCAACTGGTGATAACAAATATTGTCAACATCTATCAAGTTTACTATTTTCTTCTGTCAGCAACATTCCCTTCAAGGATCAAAATTAATGTAGCTACTGATTACAGCAATTCGACAAGTAACTAGTTATACTGGGACAACACTTCAACTTTGATCAGCTGCATTGAATAAAGCGTCTTGTGACTTCTTGTAGCAGGTATTCATGGTACTCAATCTATTTTGCTACTGCATGCCTCGATTACTAAAACTGGAGATCCCTATTATGCAAGTCATGTCGTCTTAATTCAAGGTACATCAATTCAACATGGCAAATGTGATACCAATTCATCTCAGTGAATTTCTCTGTTCCACCAGAGAAGGCTGCAAACTGCACTGCTTGCTGAATTACTGAAAAATGTGAGGATTCGATTTAAACCGTCCATGCAGAAAATAATTCTCAAATACATTACACTATTCCTCAGAACTATCAGACTGCCAATACCAAAAGGAGAAACCTGGTAAAGGGTGCATGGAAAGTACATTTTCATACAACAGCCATTAATGTCAGTGAAAATATTTGTGCCATTAAATGGAATGAAATACTTCAAAGCAATTATAAAAGATGGCAATTTAAATGAAAGAATTTTCAAAAGGCCTTTAATAAGGCGTAAGGCTGCTAAACCATATAGGAGTCCATGATATTAGAGGCAATGTACTAGCGTGGAGAGAAGATTAGCTGACTGGCAGAAGGACTTTTCAGGAGGGCTGCAGTGACTAGTGGCGTTCTGCAGGGGTCATGTTGGGTCCGCTATTCTTCACAATATATGTCAATGAACTGGATGAGGGAATTCATGACTTTATGGCCAGGTGTGCAGACAATATGAAGATAGGTGGAGGGGTAGGTTGTGTAGAGGAAGCAGGGAGGCTGCAGAAGGACAAGGACAGGCTGAGAGAGTGGGCAAAGTGGAATACAACGTAGCAAACATGCGGTCATGCACTTTGGTAGAGGGAATAAAGACGTAGGCTACATTCCAAATGGGGAGAGGATACAGAAATTGGTGGCGCAAAGGGACATGGGAGTACTGGTGCAGGATTCCCAAAAGGTTAATTTGCAGGTTGAGTCAGCGGTGAAGAAGGCAAATGTAATGTTTGTATTCATTTCGAAGGGACGAGAATATAGAATGTAATACTGAGGTTTTACCGGCGCTGGTGAGGCCACATTTAGACTATTGAGAGCAGTTTTGGGCCCCATGTCTGAGGAGGGATGTGCTGGCTTTGGAGAGGGTCTAAAGAAGGATTACAAGAATGATCCTGGGGATGATTGGGTTAATGTACGAGAAGGGCTTGAAGGTAGAAGGCTCTGGGCCTGTACCTACTGGAGTTTAGAAAAATAAGGGGGGGGGGGGGGAAGAGGAGGAAGAATCTCATTGAAACCTACTAGATAATGAAATGCGTATACAGAGTAGATGTGGAAAGAATATTTCCAGTAATGGGGAAAGTCTAGAACCAAAAGGCCCAACTTCAGAATAAAAAGGACATTTCTTCAAAATGGAGATGAGGAGGCATTTATTTAGCCAGAGGGTGGTGAATCTGTCGAATTCATTGCCACAGATACTGTAGAGACCAACATGGGTATTTTTTAAGGAGGAGATTGACATGTTCTTGATTAGGAATAATAATAATAATAAACATTTATTTTATATAGCGCTTTTCCAAGTGCTCAAAGACGCTTTACAAAAACAGTCAAGACATAAAAACAAACAAATTGTCCTGACGGAGAAGCGGCGAACAAATAGCGCCAGCGTCCTCTCACGTCAGGGTCCGGCAGTAGACAATAAAGAACACAAGACACACAATTACAATTTTAACACAAACAGCCATCACAGTGATTGCTCCAGGCACACCCTCACTGTGATGGAAGGCAAAGAAAAGTCTTATCTCCTCCTCATTCTTCTCCCGTGGTGCCACGGGTATTATAATAGGTGCCACGGGTATTATAATAGGCTTCAGAGAGAAGGCCAGAAAATAGGGTTGAGGGGGAAAATAGATCAGCCATGATTGAATGGTGGAGCAGACTTGATGGGGCTGAATGGCTTAATTGTGCTCTTGCGGCTCATTAATATAGATGAAGCAGTAAAGTACAATTGATATGCAAAAAAAAATGCTACTGCACATGATAGAGAAATTGAAGCAAAAATAAAACATTTTAAAATCCAACTTACAACATTTAACAAAAAATAGACTGCTCTTTTGAGTCAACCAGATTTTGGTATGGAATTTGCATTCAAACTATACTTACGGTCCATTTCATTTGAAACTTTGAAAATTTCAGAACAAAAAAATAAATCACAATTTAGTAACTATTTAAAAATGCAGGAACATCACCATGGATTAAGAAATTTATGTCAATTTACACACATTCAGGAATCTGTAAAATAATTTGTGGTTCTTCAAAAAAAAAACACCTTTCCTATTTTGCAAGACCAGCTGCAGCTCATGCTGAATGAATGGAGTTATAAAAAAATGGGACATTAAGATTTGAACAAATTTCCTTTAGTTGCATTTATGGCCTTGCAGTTCTACTGGCAAAATGTTTCCGCAATAGTGTCAGCTGGCTTTTACAATTGACACTGAATCCACTTCAGGTCCTTCCTTATGGCTGCCTCTTCCTTGTGGCTGCTGCAGTGGTACTGAATACCACCTTAACAATGTTGCATTACAAACCCATTTACTTCCTTAATGCTGCATCTCTTAATGTAGAGGCCACTAGTAGGTAGATTTTTGTACAATAATGGAGCTTACCCTTCTCAGCATCTGGAAAACCTAGGCACATTCTGTTTAGCAGGTCAGTAGCAACACCTGAACACCATTTCGTATAGACAATAATCTGAGTCAGCTCAAAATTGAAGGTAAAGGCAGGTTTCATATATTCAAAGGAAGCCAAAATGGCAATTAATATCTAAATAGCCTGTACTGAATATTAAACATTTAGATTTCACAAAAGTTTCCTTTCTGAAAGTATGTCTCAATAAAACAACCAAAATCTAAATTTCTCTGGCAAGAGAAAATCACTAAGCTTGCAAATCTGAGTAAAAGTTACTTGCTGTGTTTACTGGGCTTAATCACCTGACTTTGTTTATAGAAAACTCACATCTTAAATATTCCAAGTGCCTTTGTCAACTACTTTGTTCTCAACAGTCAGCAATTATCTCACATCTTAAGTAACCATGGGTACTGTAACCAACTGCATCACTTCAGTTAAAAGCATTTATTTCACATCAACACAGCATGCCAAGTCATGCTCCTAATTTTTCTCAGGCAGAGTGAAAACAGGTGGCATGTCTAACATCCCACACAGACCAGAAAACAGCTCATGTATCATTACAAATACAATGAGTTTAAATGTTTTGTTTTCTCACCACAAATTATTACAAACTACCAAGGACAACTACTGGCCCTGCTGATGGGGCATACACCTGCTCATATGGAGTCAAGGGATGAGAAGTGGAAACATCAATATTATCTGGTAAAGATGTAGAAGGTGTCAATAGATACAGGAGTTGCAAACCTATGTATTACCACATTAGGTCTCCATTACGTTATTCCAGAGGTGAAAACATTGGAGGCTTCAAAATTCAAGGTTAAATCTGATGAGACCCAAACACACATCAACACACCTCTGCACTTTGTCATGCACACATGTCTCAATTTTGTATATGCAGCATGCTTTATCCATCAATAACAATTTTTCAATTGGGCCATCAAACCAAGGCTACTCGATATCAATCTTCCATGCCTCAGGTCATCTAAAAGCATTCCAAATCAGAGTATTTTTGGTCAGTATTATGATGTAAGAAGATGTTGGATCCTAATACAAAACTACCAACATGCACTCACACAAGACCGATGCAATCTAGAACGAGATTGCAGAATTAATGAAGTTTGACATAGAAGCATTAATTTACTTAAATGTTCAGATCATTGTAGAAAGTCCCTTTTTTTTTCTTCTATTATTCAGCTCTGCCAAACACTCTGGAACTGCAGTCATTGTAGCCACGGCAATGCACTACTCAATTCAGAGGCCACAATAGGAAACATTGACAAACCAGTGTTATAATGTATAAAATTACAAAAATAATAGTTAAAAAGGAAGCCCCCTAAATTGCAGACATGAAGTCAGGTAGAAGAACTAAATCAATTTTCAGATTTCAAAATAACTTCCTACCATTGACTTGAAAGCTTTCAAGTGCTGCTCTAATTTAATTCCAGTTGCCAGCAATAAAGTGAGATCAGAAATACTCTCCACACCGGACATATTATGAAGAACTATTTTTAAATTCTAATTAACATTACCTGTGCAACTTTTCCCATACAATCAGGACTAAAGGCCTCAATCATCAACCTGTACCATTTTGGATTTTAAAATCTCAACTCATCTCAGATATTAGCATTTAAGCTTTTCAGAAATAAATAAACCAAGTATTATGTAGGAAGGAACTGCAGATGCTAGTTTATACCGAAGATGGACACAAAATGCTGGAGTAACTTAGCAGGACATGCAGCATCTCTGGGGAATGGGTGACATCATCCATTCCTTCCATTCAGAGATGCTGCCTGTCCCACTGAGTTACTCCAGCACTTTGTCTATCTTCGAACCAAATATTATAACTGATGTATCCAAAATAGCAACTAAACCATAAAGGAAAACTTCTGATAAACCATAAACGTGCTACAATTGAGATTTCCTAGATCAGGAGAATGCCTTTCTAATAAATTTCTTGTGTTAAGATACTCAATGATCACACATGGAATGTAGAGACAGAGACATGGAAATACATGACAAGATCAACTTTGATTCAAGAATACCTTTGAGGCTTAGTGCAGTGGGCTAAAAACTTTCACCCCGAACTTCAGTTCAAATCCAGACCAGAGTCATGGGATGGAAGTCTTCTCTCTATCACTGCAAGAATCCAATGAGAAATAAGTCTGAGCAAACTCAATCCAGTTCATTTGAAACCAAGCCTATATTGTATATAATATGGCACCGTTTAGAATTTGTGAGATGCCACAAGCTAGTTTCTCTGTGAGACAAAAATTATAGATTGGTGCAGTAGTGAGTGCTACAATATCAGGGCAAAAGCACCAAGAGATGGAGGTTTTACCTGCATTTGTGTTATTTGAAGAGCAGTCCATTATCCAGGTTTTTTTGCACATCTCCAACACTTTACATCAAAGCTAAAAGTAAATGGTATCCTTCCATCATATGCATTCCTCAATCATTCAAAAACAAACCCTGCCCTTCCAACTGGTATAACACCACTTCCTGGCATTAATCCCAAATTTGCCTCCGATGCATATAGAAAACTGTTCAAATGAGAAAGTTACTTAATACTAGTCACAAATTTCCTGTTTCAAATAAAAGTCAGTAATCAATGTCAGTAATACAATTGTTCAAAATAAGCTTCCATTTGACATGTATCTGTGCCACTTTGAAATGGGTATGTCAAATTAAAAAGGAAGACATGAAATCAGGAATGTACATGCATGTAAAGAACAATGATTTTAGGTCTAGGAAAGCAAAGTAGTGATGTCATTATTGTGTGAAGCAACACTCAAGTTCATAAATGAATCCATTGTTACACAGATGAATACAAGAATCCTCCCCCTACAAATACTGCAGACGAGTGTCATGAAGATCCACTGTATGATACAACTAGGCAACACGAGAACGTTAACAACTCCGTGCCAACGTCCCAGCCTCACCGGGCTGTAACATTTCAGATTCCATACGAAAAATGCCACACTGCATAGGCGGGCAGCTTAACAAAATACTATTGAAACTGCTAGAACCATGCTGTATGGCTCATAATTCATGCAATGCAGTCTCCTTCAACAGAATCCACTTCCCACCCAATCTGGCACCACCAATGTCAGCTGGATGAGGAGCTTGCAAACAACAAAAGCTGCTGGATTTTCTGCAGTACGAAGGTTAGATGTGGGAGCAGGGAGTGGAGGTGGGGGCAGGGGGCTGAGCTGTGGCTGTAGGTCGCCTCTATCCATCATTGATGTGGGGGGGGGGGGGGGGAGTGAAGTGCAGGGCGGGGAGGGAGGAAGCCAGCGTACCGCAGGGGGAGCGGCTTGACTCAGCCACACGGCCGGCGGGCTGCAGCGGGCCCAGCAACGACCAAGCCCTGACATATACGCAGCTGCCCTGGGCCCGGCGGAGGCGAGGAGCCGGGGACGGGCGGATGCAAAGAGCCGGGCCACAGCCTCTGAGCCCCTCCTTTGCCGGTTGGCCGGGCCGCTCCCTTCCCTCTCCTCTCCCGGTCAGAACCGGCCTGGGAGCCGCTACACCGCGGCCCCCTTCTCTATCTCACCGTCGTCTATCGGCGTCCGTGCACGACTGTCACTTCAAAGCTGTCCCCAGTTTAAATAAATATGAAGCCCACTCCTCACAGCTCCCTCCCGGTAACCTCCAAGATGGCGTCGACTTCCGTCGGGGTTTCCTGCAGCTAGTCACAGGGGCGGGTGAAGGGTCAGGGAGGGGCGGCTGCGCGGAGAGCGCGGACGGGATGGGAGCGGCGGAGCGGGGGGAGGGGAGGAGCGGAGGGTGGGGACGGGATGGGTGGGGCGGAGCGGGGGGAGGGGAGGAGCGGAGGGTGGGGACGGGATGGGAGGGGCGGAGCGGAGGCAGGGGCGGAGCGTGGGGACGGGATGGGAGGGGCGGAGCGGGGGGAGGGGAGGAGCGGAGGGTGGGGACGGGATGGGAGGGGCGGAGCGGAGGCAGGGGCGGAGCGTGGGGACGGGATGGGAGGGGCGGAGCGGGGGGAGGGGAGGAGCGGAGGGTGGGGACGGGATGGGAGGGGCGGAGCGGAGACAGGGGCGGATCGTGGGGACGGGATGGGAGGGGCGGCTCTAGGAGGGCTGTGGCTGTGGAGGGGATGGGGGACAGAGAGGGGGGGGGGGAGGCGCGCTGTCCGCCTGTTCGTCCCTAAGATACTAGAGGAGCAAGATGAAACCGTTGAAATCGAGGACACTGAAGTGCAGTACGCAAAGGTCCGCCATTTTAGTAAGCAAAACCCGCCGTTCGCTCTGCCTCTCGCAGTGTAATCAGTGTGTTGTGGGGGAACAGTATGTGTGATGATACCATTAAAATGCAGAATATATCTCATCTATCAACTCACATTTTTTTCTTATTTTTATTTTTAATTGTTTTCCCGCTGCTTAATTTCTCTGATTTTATTATTCCTTACTGTTTCTGCCCATTTCCCTTCCATCCTCCTCCCCATTTCTCAAATACCCACTCTGCACAAATTTAACTTATTATATATATATGTGAATGTGCGTGTGTTTGTGTGTGAGAGGCAAGATAGAGATAAATAGATCTTAAAGTTCCTTCTCATGGATCAGAAGCAACTTTGATTTAAAGCATCGCTCTATTTCTCTCCTCGCTTTATTTTTCACATGATGTACATAAAGCAAGTAGTTTAGAGCCACGTACAAGAGGTTACGCTAGCCAGGCACTCGATGCTTTCAAAAAGCATTGTCAACCCGTGAGGAATGAGACCGTCGACAGGTATAGATTCTTTATGCGGAGCGAAGAGAGAGGGGAGACTTTTGATTCGTTTTTAATAGAACTGAAGCTCTTGGCAGCTCATTGCGGCTTCAGAGAGTTGAAGGATTCACTGATACGTGATAGAATAATATGCGGCATAAGGGATGACATGCTGCAGGAAAGACTTCTCCTAGAAACCTCACTTGACTTAGAAAAGAGTGTGAAGGCATGCCAGGCTTCGGTGCTGGCCAAGGCCAGAGTTGATATCCTGGTAGGGGACCAGCGACAAGATGTTTGTGCAGTGAGGCAGGAGGGGAAACGATACCAGCCAACCATAGAGTGCAAATACTGTGGATACAAACATGAGAGAAAGAAGGAGAAATGTCCGGCATATGTAAAGGATGTGGATGAAACCAAGCAAGTATTGTCCATGTACAACAATACGACAGTGGTGCCTCTTGGGAAAAGCAAAATGAGACTGGTAAACCCAAAGAATGGAAAGAAATACAAAGTAGAGTTTGTAGTCCTGGAGGAAGACTGCATTCCAATCCTGGGAAGCAGGGCAGCCCAGCAGATGGGGCTCATCTCAGTGTGTACAGAGAACATAATGACACTGAATGGCAGTGAAATCCCTCTGACCAAGGAAAGATTGATAGCGGAGTATGCTGATGTGTTTGAAGGGACAGGTAAATTTGAGGGCAAGTACCATCTGTAATGTCCCGTCAGATCTGTTAGTCTTGTGTCATGTTCTGTGTTTAGATTCTCATTTCAGGTCCCTTGACTTCCTGCCATTGTAATTGTCAGCCCCGCCTTGATTGTTTCCACCTGTGTGCCCTTACCTCATGTATATATAGTCCACGCCTCCCTTTGTCCTGTGCCAGTTTGTATTGTGATTCATGTGCTCTCGGTCGTAGTATAGCTAGTAAGTAATTTTTGTAACTAATGTTTTTGTAGCTGAGTAAGTTTAGAGTTTTTGGTTCGAATCGCAGTGTTCTTTAATGTGAAAATTGAAGAACGCCTTTATTTTCTCCAAATTGACTCTTGTGTGTGAGTCGTGCATTTGAATCCAGTTCCTGTGTGCCCCAGAGCATAACAGAACGAACTGGCCATAATATGGACTCAGCCGACTCTAAGATTTGGAAATCAGCCCTTGCCAACCAGGGCACTAAGATCCAGCACCAGGAGGAGCAGCCGCGCTCAGTCAGTCACGGGGTGCGCGTGCTGAACGATAGACAAAGCGAGTTCCAGTCATCAGTGACGACCCAGATTAACCACCTCGCTGTACAACTCCATCAGGTTCTGGCTCGTCTCGACCCAACCTCGGTAGCTTCTCCACTGCCTCACGTTGAACCTTCAGCCGGCCATCCGCCTGCTGTTCCGGCCACACCTGCGAACCCCACGCTGATTCTATGCCTGGCTTCACCAGATAAGTTCTCTGGAGACTCGGAGAATTGTAGATCATTCCTTGTACAATGTGATCTCCACTTCAAGCATAACCCTGCACACTTCCCCTCAGACCAGGCCAGGGTAGCATTTATTGTGTCCCATTTGACGGGACGAGCCGTAACATAGGCCACTGCGGAGTGGTCTCAGGGCTCCACAGTCTGTCAGGATCTAGACCTCTTCCAAAGAACATTTAGCAGTATTTTTGATCGCTGTGGCCAAGCTCCCCTCTGCCAAAGAGACGGCAGAGGTAATGATGTCTCACGTTTTCCGTATCCATGGTTTCCCTACAGACATTGTCTCGGACCGAGGTCCTCAGTTTGTGTCCAAGTTTTGGAGTGAGTTTTGTTCCCTCATAGGTGCCACCGTCAGCCTGTCTTCTGGTTACCATCCGCAATCCAATGGCCAGACTGAGCGGATGAACCAGGAGCTCGAGACCTGCTTGCGCTGTCTGATCGCGCAGAACCAGACCACCTGGAGCGACCATCTCATCTGGGTCGAATACGCACGCAACACGCTTCCTACGGCTGCCACGGGACTCACACCCTTCCAGTGTGCCTACGGCTACCAGCCCCCCTTGTTCT
Source organism: Rhinoraja longicauda (assembly GCF_053455715.1). Lineage (NCBI taxonomy): Eukaryota > Metazoa > Chordata > Chondrichthyes > Rajiformes > Arhynchobatidae > Rhinoraja > Rhinoraja longicauda. The sequence goes on along the minus strand of NC_135983.1, from coordinate 1,150,671 downwards.
CGGCTTATGAGGGTGAGGTGACGGTGCCTTCTGCCCACGCCATGATCCGACGCTGTCGCCGAATCTGGGATGGAGCTCGGAGAGTTCTACTCCGGGGTCAGTCCCGGATGAAAGTGGCAGCCGACCGCCACCGCAGATCCGCTCCGCATTATCGTCCAGGCCAGAAGGTATGGCTGTCTACAAAGGACTTGCCACTTCACGTCCACGCCAGAAAGCTGGCTCCAAGGTTCGTGGGTCCATTTCCCATTTCGAAAGTCATTAACCCTGTTTCGGTCCGTCTACAACTCCCCAGGTCATTAAGGGTTCACCCTACATTCCACATCAGCAAAATAAAACCGGTCAAGGAAAGTGCACTCGTGCCCGCCTCCAAGCCCCCTCCACCCCCCCGGCTCGTCGACGGTGGTCCGGTCTACACAGTTAAGGCACTTCTTGCAGTCCGCAAGAGAGGTCGCGGTCGCCAGTTTCTGGTCGACTGGGAAGGCTACGGTCCTGAGGAGAGGTGCTGGATTCCTGCCAGCTTCATTTTGGACAAAACTTTGATCAAGGACTTTGACAAGACTCATCCTGACCAGCCTGGACCGTCAGGAGTTGGTCCTAAAGGGGGGGGTACTGTAATGTCCCATCAGATCTGTTAGTCTTGTGTCATGTTCTGTGTTTAGATTCTCATTTCAGGTCCCTTGACTTCCTGCCATTGTAATTGTCAGCCCCGCCTTGATTGTTTCCACCTGTGTGCCCTTACCTCATGTATATATAGTCCACGCCTCTCTTTGTCCTCTGCCAGTTCGTATTGTGATTCATGTGCTCTGATTCATGTGCTCTCGGTCGTAGTATAGCTAGTAAGTAATTTTTGTAACTAATGTTTTTGTAGCTGAGTAAGTTTAGAGTTTTTGGTTCGAATCGCAGTGTTCTTTAATGTGAAAATTAAAGAACGCCTTTATTTTCTCCAAATTGACTCTTGTGTGTGAGTCGTGCGTTTGAGTGCACAACCCGCAGGCATTGCCACTTTCATTTCACTGCACATCGAGTATGTGTATGTGACAAATAAATTTGACTTGACTTGACTTGAGTCCAGTTCCTGTGTGCCCCAGAGCATAACACCATCTGCTGGTAGCTGACAGCATAACGCCAGTGATCCACCCACCACGAAGAATCCCTGTAGCCTTACGGAGTAAGCTGAAAGAGGAGTTAGGCAGACTGACAGAAGCGGAAATAATTGCCCCAGTAGAGACCCACACACCATGGGTATCCAGCCTTGTGTGTGTAGAAAAGCCCAATGGGAAGTTGAGAGTGTGTTTAGACCCGAGGGATCTGAACAAGGGGCTTAAAAGAAGTCATTACCCAATGATGACGATCGAAGATGTCCTCACCGACTTGAATGATGCCAAGGTCTTTAGCACGTTTGATGCCAAGAATGGGTTTTGGCATGTGGAACTGGATGATGAGAGTTCTCAGCTTACGACATTTAACACACCATATGGTAGATATAGGTGGAGACGCATGCCGTTTGGTCTGTCCACGGCCCCTGAGGAGTTCCAGCAACGACAGAACCAAGTGCTGGAGGGCCTGGAAGGAGTGAGGTCTGTTGCTGATGACATCCTAGTGTTTGGGAAAGGAAAAACGGCAGAGGAAACAGAAAGAGACCATGACAGGAAGGTTAAAGCTCTGATGGAGAGATGTCGTGACCGTCACCTGAAGCTGAACATAGAGAAGGCAAAGCTGAAGGTGAAGGAAGTCACTTTCATAGGACATAGAGTCTCTGCTGCAGGACTGAAACCAGATCCAGGGAAGGTAGAAGCAGTGCTACAGATGCCTAACCCAAAGGATGTCCAAGGAGTTCAGAGATTTATTGGCTTTGTTAACTACTTGAGCAAATTCCTTCCTGGATTAAGCGATCTATGTGAACCGCTACGCAAGCTGACGCAGAAGGATGTAGTTTGGTGGTGGGCACAGGTGCATGACAGGGCGGTGATGGACATAAAGAAGCTAGTAACTGCCGAGCCAGTACTCAGATACTATGATCCATCCAAGGAGCTGTCAGTACAGGCCGACGCATCAGAAACTGGACTTGGTGCGGCGCTGATGCAGGAGGGCCATCCAGTTGCCTATGCCAGCAGGGCCCTGACGGATGCAGAGACCAGATATGCACAAATAGAAAAAGAATTGCTGGCAGTGATGTTTGGTCTAGAGAGGTTCCATGTGTACACATATGGAAGGCCGGTGAATGTGCAGTCAGACCATAAGCCACTGGAGATAATCGCCACAAAACCACTTCATCGGGCACCAAAGAGATTGCAGAGGATGCTGGTGAGGATGCAGACCTATGATGTGACAATAAGATACAGACCAGGGAAGGAGATGCAGCTTGCAGATACGCTGAGCAGAGCATATATTCAGACTGGCAAGACTGACAAGACCATGAGAGAACTGGAGACTGTAAACCTGGCAAGGCACATCCCAATAGCACAGCCTCTGCTAAATGGCATAAGGGATGCAACAGGAGAAGATGAGACTATGCAGAAACTGCAAGAGGTGATCAAACGAGGCTGGCCAGAGAACAAGAAGGATGTTGACCCAGAGCTCATCTCCTATTTCCATGTGAGGGACGAGCTGAGTGTTGGAGATGGTCTCATATTTAGGGGAGAGAGAGTAATCATCCCTAAAGCCAGGAGACGCGACATGCTCACAAGAGTACATGATTCCCACATTGGTGTCAATGGCTGTCTAAGAAGGGCAAGAGAATGTCTGCACTGGCCCGGAATGAGTGCAGAAATCAAGGACTTCATACAAAAATGTGCGACATGTCAAGCTCAAGGGAAAGAGCAACCAAAAGAAACGCTGCATTCCCATGAAATTCCAGAGAGACCATGGGCGAAGGTGGGTGCAGATTTGTTCCACTTGGATGGAAGGAACCATTTGATCACTGTGGACTATTTCTCAGGATATTGGGAAATAGACTATCTAGAGAAAACACTGGCAGTGAATGTCATCCATAAAATGAAAGGCCAGTTCGCAAGATATGGAATACCAGATCAGCTCATCACAGATAATGGGCCACAGTTCACAGCTGAGGAGTTCAAGAGTTTTACCAAGAAGTGGCAGTTTGAACATACGAGCACATCACCCTATTATCCACAGAGTAATGGAAAGGCGGAGAGCAGTGTGAAAGTTGCGAAGTCATTGCTAAGGAAGGCTAAGGCTGCCGGAGCTGACCCTTACCTGAGCCTACTAGCTTTTCGCAACACACCAACACCTGGCATGAGTAGCAGTCCAGTTCAAAGATTGATGAACAGACGTACCAGGACCATTCTACCGACTACTCAGAGGCTGCTCAAACCTGAAATTCCGAAAAAAAAGTAAGAGATGAGTTGAGAGCAGCTAGAGACAGACAAGCAGACTACTACAACAGAGGATCTCAAGATCTGATTCCCTTGAAAGCTGGCGATCCAGTTCGAGTGAAGCCGACCGATAATCGACATCAGTCCTGGAGGAAGGCTGTGGTTGTAGGCCGTGTTGCGCAACCCAGATCTTATGAAGTCAGAACCGAGGACGGCGTCATCTATCGTCGGAATCGGCGCCATCTGAGGAAGACCAACGAGCCATTTCATCGCGTTGATGTTGACCTAGATGACCTGGTGACGTTGCCTGAACCGGAGCGAGAAAATCGACCTATGAGCCGACCACAGGTCCCCAGGGAGCATCAAACCCTGACAACAAGATCTGGTAGATGCGTTCGAAAACCACGCTATCTGCTGGATTATGTGCCCACATAAGGATAGGGCCTGTACATGTAGTTGAATATAGATGTAAAGGATATTAGGTTATGTTTAAAAAGTTAATGTTATATTTTTGGTTATAGTTTGATATGCATTGTTTTATGTAGAAGTAGTGGTAATGGCTAATAAAACTGAATAAATAAAAAGGGAAAGGGAATGAGGAACCAGACATGTGTTGTTCAAAGTTTAGATAATTCCGAGCACTGAACTAAGATGCCATGGAAGAATTTAATTTATGGCTATACATGTAAAGTTCCTGTACATATCTGTTTTGTAAATAAAGGGGGATGTTATGGGAATAGCACACCCGGTGGTGCAGTACCGGAGATATATTACCCATGAGGCTGTAGCCAGAGTGATCCTGAATTAAAATGGCTGAACCCAAGACTCGAGTGTAAAGCCTCTGTTCATTAGTTGTGTAGCTGTACTGTAGCAGGTTACAGAAAGGAAACACACTAACAAAACAGAGCTTATTACTGCTGAACATCTTAAATATGCCAGTATGAGAAAGCTCCTCTCCTTGCTATTTGTTTTACTGGCTTTATGATTCATGGTTTGTTACCAGACTCAGTGTTGTTAGTGCCAGTCATTAAGGACAAAGCTGGTAAAGTGGGCAGCCTAGATAATTACAGGCCCATAGCTTTAGCAAGTATACTATCAAAAGTCCTAGAACAAATTCTGCTGAATAGATTGAATGAGTTTGTTCAATCCACACGTGACCAGTTTGGGCTTGAAGCTAAACGTGGCACCGACTATGTTTATTTTTTTTCCTGATCAGATGTGCAGCACTTTGGTCAACGTGGGTTGTTTTTAAATGTGCTATACAAATAAAATTGACTTGACTTGACTTGTGCATTTATGCCTTAAAGGAAATTGTAAACAAATATAGAGGTAAAAATTCATCAGTCCTTATGTGCTTTATTGGTGCCTCCAAAGCCTTTGATCGTGTTAAATTGAGTCAAAGGGGGGTGCCCAAATACATTGTGAAAATTCTGGCTTACTGGTCTGCCCACCAGACTATGCAAGTAAAATGGGGCAATAGGGTCTCAGGCCCATTTGGGGTTAGCAATGGTGTCAGACAAGAGGGAATCTTGTCCCCAGTTCTCTTCAATCTCCATATTGATGATCTGTCCAAGCAATTGAAAGCCTGCAAAACTGGGTGCATGATTGGTAACACTTTAGTGAACCATATTATGTATGTAGATGATCTTGTGGTTCTTAGTCCATCTAGCGCTGGTCTACAGCTGCTCCTTGCTATATGTTCTGTGTTTGGTGTGGAACATGATATCAAATATAATGCCAGTAAGAGTGTTGTTATGATCTGTAGAACCAAAGAGGATAAATGTCTAAAATTTCCTGATTTTAAATTGACTGATAATAATCTTAGTGTAAGAAAATAACTGCAGATGCTGGTACAAATCGAAGGTACTTATTTCACAAAATGCTGGAGTAACTCAGCAGGTCAGGCAGCATCTCAGGAGAGAAGGAATGGGTGACATTTCGGGTCGAGACCCTTCTTCAGACTGATGTCAGGGAGGTGGGACAAAGGAAGGATATAGGTGGAGACAGGAAGATAGAGGGAGAACTGGGAGGGGGGAGGGGAAGTGAGGGACAGAGGAACTGTCTAAAGTTGGAGAAGTTAATGTTCATACCGCTGGGCTGAAACCTGCCCAAGCGAAATATGAGGTGCTGTTCCTCCAATTTCCAGTGGGCCTCACTATGGCACTGGAGGAGGCCCATGACAGAAAGGTCAGACTGGGAGTGGGAGGTGGAGTTGAAGTGCTCAGCCTCCAGGAGATCAGGTTGGTTAAGGTGGACTGAGTGAAGGTGTTGAGAGAAACAATCGCTGAGCCTGTGTTTGGTTTCACCAATGTAAAGAAGTTGACATCTAGAGCAGCAGATGCAATAGATGAGGTTGGAGGAGGTGCAGGTGAACCTCTGTCTCACCTGGAAAGACTGTTTGGGTCCTTGGATGGAGTTGAGGGAGGAGGTAAAGGGACAGGTGTTGCATCTCCTGCGGTTACAGGGGAAAGTGCCCGGGGATGGGGTGGTTTGGGTAGGAAGGGACGAGTGGACCAGGGAGTTACGGAGTGAACGGTCTCTGCGGAACGCAGAAAGGGGAGGGGATGGGAAGATGTGGCCAGTAGTGGGGTCCCGTTGTAGGTGACGAAAAATAATCTTAGTGTATGTAATAAGGTAAAATATCTTGGACATTTTATTACAGAACAAATGACAGATAATGAGGATATTTATAGGCAACGCCGCATGATGTATTCACAAGCAAACATTCTCTTGCGCAAATTTGGTGCATGTACAGATGGGATGAAGATGTCTCTGTTCAGAGCATACTGTGCACCACTCTACACTGCACACTTGTGGTCAAACTATAAAAAAGCTAGCACTCAGAGTCGTCAGGTAGCTTTTAATGATGCCATGAGTATATTACTTAAGAGACCTAGATAGTGTAGTGCAAGTGAAATGCTTGTGGCGGCAGGAGTTAATACCCTACAAGCCCTGCGAAGAAATTTAATGTATAAATTTATTTGCCGAATTAATAACTCTGAAAATGAGATCATCTTGGCATTATCACTAATAAGGTTTAGTACTACACGCTTCCAATCACAGTTGTGGAGACATTGGTA